>NC_056527.1:167188557-167190242 GCF_019175285.1 Sceloporus undulatus | reverse complement strand
CCCCCCCCCCTTGGCTACATCCCTGGCTCAATGATAGGGAATTCTGAGAACTGTTTTGGCCCCAAGTTCCAGTAGAGAGCATGTCAAAGACCTGACATTGAGGATTTGGAGAGAGGATGCTGGAGATCAGGGTTCGAATCCTGGCTTGGCCAGAGAAACCCATTGGGTGATCCTCAGCCTCAGAGGATCGCAATGGCAACCCCGCTCTGGAGACACTTGCCAAGGAAACCCTGTGATAAGTTAGCCTCAGGGTCGCCATAAGTCGGAAACGACTTGAAGGCACACAACAGCAACAAAGGCAGGTCACTGGAGGTACGCAATGGAGCAAAACAACATAAGTGGAAAACCCTAGATTTCAGATGGCCCTGTTTGAAAGACAGACTCTCGGGTCAAGGAGGCAGGGAGGGATCTAACCCCGTCTTAATCAGATGGTGTAGAAAATAGCAGTAATTAGCCAGATCCTTCAATCAAGGTTCCTGTGCTGAAAATCTCAGACATCTGAAATTAGCAGCAACTCCTTAGAGCAATAAACAGCCTCCATTGCCTCAGGCCCTTCAGAGGTCATCAGCGAGGTATTATTAGGGAGCTCTATTCAGAGATTCAGGGTTACTGGGATGGGTCTGGAGGAGAGGGAAGCTGGTAGGCGCTTTGCATTTTTTAAAAGAGGGGCATCTTTGGTTTGGGACTTGCCCCATCCTCCAAGGCAATACCAAAGAAATGCCTTAAATTGAGAGCAATCAGCTGCAGAAAGGTCCGAGAATCAGTTTTCTATCTCCGAACCCACCAGGGTCAGCATGGACTGGCAAAAATGCAAACAAAATCACAAACACTTCTGGTTTTGAGGGGAAAAATTGATATTTTAAAATGTTAAACAATGCAAAGGGTTGCGCTCTGTGAAAATGGTGAAGAGATGCTCCCAGAGGCTTCCAAGGGTTGGCATTTGCACTACACAGTTAAAATGCTTTCATAACAACTTAAACTGCCCTGATGTCTTTAATGGAATCCTGGGATTTGTAGTTTGTCAAGCTCTGTTGAAGAGCTCTGGTACTTTTCTAGGGAGAATTCTAATTCCCTCCCTAAGCTACATATCTTAATACTTCTTAGGATAAGAGCAGGACTGTTAAAGTGGTATGAAACTGATATAACCTGTATAGTGCAGACACATCCTAGGAGAGAAATTCACTTTTCCCCCTTTACCCCCCAAAAGGGTCAGTCCAGGGATTCTGGAGAGTGTTGTTCTTGTTGTTGTTGTGTCCCTTCAAGTTGTTCCTGGCTTATGGCAACCCTAAGGCCTAAGATGGGGTTATCACCTATCATGAGGATTTCTTGGCCAGATTTGTCCAGAGGATGTTTGCCATTGCCTTCCCTTGAGACTGAGAGCATGTCACTTGCCCAAGATCACTTAACGGGTTTCATGGTGGAGCTGGGAATTGAATTCTGGTCTCCAGAGTCCAGGGAGAGAGCTCTGTAGCCTAAATTGTACTTCTTTATGCAGGGGATCTGCTCTGGACACCCCCCCCCACACGTAAGGGAAATCCTACGTACGCTGGAGCCCCATTAAAAATAATGTGGTTCATGCCCGCGCTATAGCGTAGTGTGGCATGCTCACCATGGGCGCACGCCCCATTACTTCTTCTGGGGCACGCCATGGCTTTTTCCGGCATGTATGCTGAAAGTTGCAAATA
>NC_056527.1:167172333-167188547 GCF_019175285.1 Sceloporus undulatus | reverse complement strand
CTGCACCTATGTATGAAGCGGGCGTGCACTGTATTTCTAAATATTCAACTGAAGTTTTAAGAGAGTGCACTACTAGAAATTGTGGACTGATGAAGAAAAATTTCATTGGGAGGACAGAATTCTTATTTAAGGGGCAGTGCCCCCTCTTTATATAGCTCTGTCTTGCTCCGGGTGTGCTTGGACTGCAGATCCCAGCAGCGAAGCCAAGGGCCCAGCATAGCCAAGGGAAAGGGATGCTGGGAATCATGGCCTGGCAACATCTGGAAGGTTGTCTGATTCCAACCCAGGCTTAGTGCAGAATGAGCTTTAGATACAAGCCATGAGCTTACCCTGGGATGCCTTTGCATTCCTACAGAACCTAAGGACATTGTTTTGAACCTTTCTTCTTCTTTTTCTGCAATCCTAATTCATTTCCTCTTGGCTAATTAGCGCTTGCAAAGCAGACAGACAAAGAGAGCGAACTTTCTCTTGCACCTGTGTTGCCCCAGGAAGGAGAAAAGAGAACCGGAGAACAAAGCAGGACTCTCTTTAGCTTTTGCAAATGCCCACCACATGGAGAAAAAGGAGCAGATGTGCATTAAGGGGAGGAGGAGCCCAGCTTGACCAGTGATTTTGTTGGGGGTGTGCGTGTGCTAATTCTGCAAAAGAAGGGGTGGGGTGGAAGCTGCACAATAAAAACATCTAAGAGAAAGAGGGACCATGGTTCATGAAAGAGGCTGGAATGCAAGGGTGGGGGGCAGAGAAGCCATTGTATAAAGGAAGCTGGTCTTCTGGACTCCATTGTTGAATGCCTCTCTTGGAAGTGTGTTTACAACTCTGAGACTTTTTCCCAGACGTAAAGCTGCGGACGATGGATGGACACCGCCTGATTCTGCACCTGTTGAGAGCGGCAAAGAATGCTTTTGAATTCCTCCTTGGATAGAAAAGCCTATTTTCTACATTTGAAAAAAGGAAGCCCTTTCAAGGGTATAGCTATGGGTTGGGCAAAGCGATGAGGTGGGAAAAATAAAGGCATTGCCCCCAAATAAGACTTTTCCCCCAAGTAAAATCTTCCTTCAGCCCTTACATTTCTAGCATTGCAGAGAGTGAAATACTGATAATCGTAAGAACTCATTATATAGAGAGATCTTGTAGCATCTTTGAGACTAACTGAAAGAAAGAAGTTGGCAGCATGAGCTTTCGTTGACTTAAGTCTGCTTCCCCAGATGCATTTGGTGATGCATTTTCCTCCAACTGCATCTGAGGAAGGAGACTTGAGTCTACGAAAGTATGTGCTGCCGGCTTCTTTCATTCAGTTAGTCACAAAGGTGCTACAAGATCTCTCTACAATAAATAACTTCCTCAGATGCATTTGGTCAGAACTCATATTTGCTGTGTTCACATCACATTGGGCATATCTACATTGCAGTCAAGAAATCATAAGAAGACTAGGAATGGGAAGGGCAGCTATAGACAAGATCTTAAAGAGTAAAGATATACAACTGAGCATGAAAGCTAGAATCGTACAAACCATTTGTATTCCCCATCACCATGTATGGCTGTGAGAGCTGGACCATGAACAAAACAGATCGGAAGAAGATCATCTCACTGGAGAAGAGTGCTGAGGATACAATGAATGGCTAAAAAGACAAACGAATAGGTCCTTGAGCAGATCAAGCCTGAACTCTCCCTGGAAGCCAAGATGATGAAACTGAGGCTGTCGTACTTTGGCCACATCATGAGAAGACAGATCTTTAGAAAATGCAATAATGCTGGGAAAGGTAGATGGAAGCAGACAGAGAGGAAGACCCCACACCAGATGAATAAACTGAACCAGGGAGGCCATGGGCCTGAAACTAAAGGACCTGAGCAGAACAGAGGAGAACAGGGAGTCTTGGAAAAGACTCACCCATAGGATCCATCATGCTTTCTTTCTTTTTGTAAATAAAATGGTGTGCGAATTTTAAAACCCTGCTGTCTCATTCTTTCCATCTGTGCCTTGGGGCCAAAACTGCAGGACAATCCAAATAACATTTTGGGGTTGGACATTGTTTGGTGACTGGGATTTCTAAATCCAGGTGAGTTGCGTTTGGCTAGATTGTGCTGTTGGATCCATTGTTTTCACCTCCTTCTCTTCCTCCTTTCAGCATTGAGCAGCATGGCAAAATATCCATGTACCCATTTAAAAAAAACAAAACCACACACACGCGCAACACAACTTCAGGTTAGACAGAACTTTCTGGAACTGCTTAAGACGGAGCACCTGTGGCTAAAATGGTGCGCATTCCTTTGCAACAGCTTGAGAAAGCAGAGCGCTCAGCATCCGGCAATAAGGCTTGGAACCCAAAGGTTAATTATCTCCCTCTCCAGCCCTGAACACGGCATCCTCCTGGACTATTAAAAAGATGCTGACTGTCAACCTCTCGCTGATGTAAAATTGGTCTCTGTGGGATAGGGCAGGAGACATCTGTAGGCAATTACCTGCAGTGTGGCTATAGGCAGTGCTCCATGCGCGCACCTGTGGATTCCCTTTGAAACGACATGGATCAGACCTCCAGCTTTTAATAATTGGGTTTGGTGGGAGGGGGGGAGGTTGAAAGAAGGCGCCATCCTCAAGGAATGTTTTCTTGAGGCAGGTTTCCACAAACCTTGAGAAAATTCCTCTCTTGAAGCATGAATCGGACACTGGATGGAAGTAGATTGGGTTCATCTGATAAAGAGGAGCGATCTGGGAGCTGCAAGACTGGAGATTTCTAAGAGTTGGGAAGCTACGAAAGACGTAACTACCAAGACATAAATGGAGAGAGTGTGATGTCTGGCAATTTTTGGAACACCAGCATTCGGGATTTAAAAATGGGTACTTAAGTTGTAGCCATGTTGCAGGAATAATGTAGTTTGGCACCACTTGAACTGCCATGACTCAGTGCTATGGAAATCTGGGAACTGTAGTTTTGTCAGATATTTAGTCTTCCCTGCCACTAAATGACAAATCCCACAATTCCATAGCATTGAGTGATAGCAGTTAAAGTGGTGTTGAACTGCTTTAGTCCTGCAGTGAGGCAGCAGCTTTAGAAAAGGACACACACCGGAGACAATTTAGTGCCAATCCATTTTATTGGCTTACAAAGAGATGTCCCCTTACTGTCCATTGCCTTCACAATAGGAATGTAGTTTGTCACTAAGTATCTTCTTGGAGGAAGTAATGAGTAATTTTAGCTAATTTCTCCCTGCTGCAAAAAAGTATTTGAAAACCATGCTGTTTCTGAAGCTCATTCGTAATTCAGGACTTATTCTGTACAAAATTCACATTTGGATGTTTTGCCCAGGAAAATACATTTTCTGCACAGGAAATGTATTTTTCAGTGCAAATCAATGGCCTGTTACAGACTGCCAAAATAAAGCTGCTTCGGGTCTCTTTGGAGGTATGCTATTTAAATGATGCATGGGTCCTAAGAGTCCGGAGGTTGCGCCAAAGCCACACTCCATTCCTAAGCACTGGAGTGCAGCTTTGGTGCAGCTTCTGGATTCTTAGGATGCATGCATCATTTAAATAGCATACCTCCAAAGAGACCTGAAGCAGCTTTATATTGGCAGTCTGTAACAGGCCATAGACATGTGAATTTTGCACAGAATAAGTCTTGAACTGCAAAGATTCTCAACAGTCCAGGGGTGCATCTACATTGTAGACATAAAGCAATTTGACACCATTTGGGGGAAAGTATGGGGAAATTGTGTCTCCAGAGCAATTTTTGTGGCCCTCAGCTTGCCAGCCTGCTCCAGCTTTCCAAGAGAAGGATGACATTCATGGCGGTCTCTTTTCCCCTCTCTGTTACATTTCATATTTTTAAAAACCAAAAGCAGACAGCAATCTAACAGCATCTGCTCCAAAGTGCTTGCAATCATAATATTGCAGGCGGCATGATTTTATTTTGGAAATGAAAATAATAATAATTTCCCCAAGCAACCAACAAACAAGTGAAGCAATCAGAATTAGGACATGTACATCTATTTGGCAGATCCACAGGAATTCTCCATTTGGGTGACTCATTTTAAAAAAAGGAAAGGAAAGGAAAGGAAAGGAAAAGCTCATTAAAACTTTGGCTGTGAAGATTACTGTCAGTCCAAAGGGCAGACACAATAACTCTTGACTAAATGAAATTGCATTGAGGCGTGGAATATATTATGGCTTTGTAGGGAGATTCATAGCAGCCTTGATTTGTCTGTTTGCGATAAGTGGCAACAGCTCACTTGCTAATAATGACCCCGCAGCCTTTGATATCATTGCTCTCTTGAGAATCCCCATAGATAGAACCACTAGGATGCTGATAACATTATGCCAGCTTTGTGCTTACTGCAGTTGATAATAAGATGCTCTAACCATTATGTCGTATAAGGTATGAGGCACTCTTGGGCTGAGTTGCAGCAGATCGGATGGCGCCTGTGGTCTCAGATGTTTTGTTATGGCAGAATAACCATAATTGTAGCTATTTCCCAGCTTTGGTCCTCCAGGTGTTTTGGACTTCACCTCCCAGATGCACCAACCAGCTTGGCCAGTAGTCAGGAATTCTGGGAACTGAAGTCCAAAACATCTGGAGGACCAAAGTCTGGGAACCAATATAACCACTTTTACAGCATTGCATATGGAAGTCTGTCCATCATGCCTTGGCTCAGTGGTTTGTTTCAGCATGAATGATGGCAGCCAGATGGCAACAGAAATAGCGAATGTACTTGCTTGCTATTGCTAATTCAGGGATTTATAGTGTTGGGGGCTATTGAGCCTTCTCTCTCGGATGGCTCCGGTGCCACAACAAACTACAATTCCAAGGATTCCATAGCATTGACCCATGGCAATTAAAATGGTGTCAAACTGCATTAATCCTGCAATGTGGCAGCAACCTAAGAGGTGGCATCTTTAAATACCTGAAAGGATTTCACGTCCTTTGGAACACATTTTTGCTCCAAAAAGTACATGAACAGAAGAGAAAGCAAGAGAAAAGTAACCAGGTGCACAATGAGGAATTGTTGCAACACTGCAATGAATAACCACAATTTAAATTTAATTAATTTATTTTTTTTACATTTTCAAAAACGTTTACATTGCTGGAATGAGTAAAAAGGATGAATTGCTTTCCACTAGTAAGCTTCCAAGTTTTGCCAGTTCAAAAGCTCCATGTTACCCTGACAACCTTCTCTGGTTTGCAATATTGCTGTCATCTGGTTCCTTCCCTCCCGCCTCCCACCCCGATCCATAATTCACCCGCCTTTTGATTACTCTGTCATTCGAAGACTTTAGATAATGGACCATTATTCTCAGAATATTGCTCTTATAGTTTATTAATAGGCTCAGGGAAAATTTATAACTGCAAAACCCGGGGAGACTTAGCCACTGGCGTGTTGCTGTTCTCTTGATGAGCAATTAATTTTGGCAATGGGGTTGGCAGGTAGGAGGGAAAGCGCTGGGTATTCCCTCCTTCCCTCAATCTCGAAACATGTTATTTTGACCTTATTAATATCTGTAGGTCTGGCAGGAGCCGGTCTCGGGTCGGAAGGACGCTAATGGTGCAGCCAACAAGGAATCAAAAGGAAGTTGCCATATTGTGTGTGTGGCCCTTGGTCTATTTAGCCTAGTATTGTCAGCTCTGTCTGGGAAAGCAGCTCCCCAAGGTTTCAGGTTGGATTCTTTCTTATCCCTACTTGGAGATTCCTGGAATTAACTGCTTCAGCAGATGCTGGCTGCTCTTCTCTCCCTCAAATGCCAGAGAAATGGCAGCTGTAATACCAACTACTGGGCCAAGGCATGATGGAACTATGCTTGGCTGTTCTTCTATCCCTCAAATGCCAGAGTAATGGTAGTTGGAGCATGGAAGGAGGGCCTCTCACTAGCTGCTGGGGCTGAGTCATGATGGAACTGGGCCGGGATGCTCTTCTCTCCTTCAGGAGCCAGAGCAATGGCAGCTGGAATCCAGACAAAGGGACTTTCAGCATCTGCTGGATCAAGGCATGATAGAGTTGTGCTTGGTTGTTGTTCTCTCCCTCAGAGGCCAGACCAATGGCAAGTGGGACACAGAGGGAACCGAGGAATCTATTTCCTAACCATAGATTTTGGAGTTCCGCTGAAGCCTCCAAGTCATGGCAGAGAGTCAGGTTTATCAGCATGCCAAATAAGCCCAGGTGTGCTAACAAACACCTTTTGTGGAAGCTGCTGGACTTGTTCAACAGGGCTGACTGTTTGCTTCCTTGGGTGGCATGTGGCGACAATAAAGATTTCCTTCCTTTAATAATGCATGTGGTTTTCTCTCCCCCTCTTCCATTCTTCCTTCATTCCAAGGAAACCTCTGTTTCAGTGGAGGTCATGGGGGTTCTTCTTACCACAGGATGAAGCCAACGCAAACAATTTTGGGTGGGGAGGAATGATTTCAGTTGCACACGCCTTTGAATGATGCAAGGTGCCAACGTCTCTCATTGTTTCGCCTCCTGCTGTCACTTGGAAGATCCTCCGGTGTTCAGCTTTGTTGACATTGAATGACTCACCAAGCCCCGAGGGCTGGCAAGAAGGAGGGGAACAAGAGGAGAAAGAGAAAGAGCAGAATATTCTCCCAAGACAGGTTTTTCAGTTTGCACGACAGCTGCCAAAGGCTTAAGTAATACGTGGCTTTTTTTATGAGGGGGAACAGGTGGAAAGTCCCACCTTCTTTCCTGGGCTTGTCATCTCCTTGATACCAACTTGGGAGACATCCAAACCATCTAAACCAATTTTTAATCACTGAGTTTATATGTCATTTGCTCAGCCAGCTCCCCAAGAAAATGCAACGAAGTGGGTCACCCAAAGTTAGAACTAAACTTTCCCATGTTTTCTTGTGTGTCCTCCTCCTTGTCATTCTCCTCTTCCTCAATGAAGAGGAATTACGAAATATCCTCCATTTTGAGCACGACTGAAAAGCATGAGTTTAGATTTATATTGGTGTTTTTAGTTTTTATTTTGTAACATCCTACATTCCTCTTGAATGTTCTACCTTTTGTGGTGCCTTGTCCTCATTTGTGGTTATGACATCTGGTCATTCTGGGCTGGAAGCACAGTGGGACACTGTATAGACAGCTTGTCTCTTTCATTCCAAAGTGCTCCGGATCTACTGGGAAGATCCAGAGCAAAAGCTGAGTCTTTTAAGGGAGTTAAGGGTTAAGAGAGGGATGGTACAGATTCACTGCAGGACTGTCTTTCCCAAGTATAGACAGTCTGGAGTCAAATTGGGCCTTTGGTCCTGTATTGTCTGGACAGCATGATGCAAAAGTGTGTGTGGGGGAAACTGCTGCCAATGGCCTGTGTAGACTTCCCCTAAAAGATAGCAAGCTTTAACCCCCTCCGACTTCAGGATGGAGACATGGCACCCTCCTTGGAAAGCATCATCTTTCCCTGGGCATTGGGGAGAAGATGTGTTGACCTGCAGCACCTCACTGAACATTTTGTCTAACCTTTCCGTGTGTTCGTCATTCCACCTAGAAAGCAGGAATTTGGGGAACAATGGGCCTTTCCTTTTAACACATCCCTCATCTTGTTTGCAAAAAAGGAGACCGGTCAGATTCTGCTTTGGGGCTCCCACCACCCCCTTCAGCCTGATTCATCTGCCATGAATGTTCTGATTGTGCCGCCTTGCCTGGGTGTCGCACTGGGAGGGAAATGCCAAAGCGAATCAAAGCGAGGGGGACTTTTTGTGTGTCTGTGTGCACTTTGGCTTTTTCTCCTCTCACTCTGGTTCCTTTATGCTACTATCCCAACTCCTTTCTTGTCTTTCTCTCTCCACAATTTCCAAACCCTCCTCCCAGCCTCCCCCTCTCACTTCTCTTCTTCCTTTCCATTGAAATGTCAGATGCAGCAGTTGTCTATGGCTGAAGGAATGGTTCCCTGGTGGGAACAGGATGGCCTTCTAACCCAGCGGGAATAAACAGAGGCCTCTTCCTCTCTTTGGTTTGTGTCCTTCTCGCCTGCATTCAGAACTGATTTGGTATTTTTAGGAGCTACCCAGGCACCCAAATGGAGGGGGGCATGGAGGGTCTTTTCACCTGGGAATGTGGGAAGGATGGGTGCATTTGGTAGTTTTCCCACTAAAAATAATATGGGCTTCCAGACAAATTGACTAAAACATTTAAAGGCATATGGAATATCTGTTGGAAGCGCAAGAAACATATACAATCCTTCTTCCCACATTTGGGAAAATGTAAAAAACGCAGAAATATTGGTTTAAAAATTAATAAATGCCTACCAAAAGTTCCTAAGATTCAAATGAATCCTGAGTTGTGAATTATGACTGTTAGAGGAGACAAGGGAATTAGAATATAGAAAATCAATGTTGTTTAGGGTGCATCTACACTTTAGAAACAATGCAGTTTGACACCACATTAGTTGCTGTACCTCCATCCTATTGAATCTTATGATTTGTGGTTTTGCAAGGTCTTCAGCCTTCTTTGTCAATGAGTACTGGTGCTTCATAAAACTACAAATCCCAAGCTTCTGTTGGATGGAGCAATGGCAGTTCAAGTGGTGCCAAACTGCATTATTTCCACAGTTTAGGTGCACCTTTGGTTATAGCAGTGAGATTGGTTTTTGCAAGATATTGGGACATTGATAAAATACCGACATGCATTGAATGGTTAGAGAAGGTAATGGACCTGGCGCATTTAGATAAACTGACCAATGTGGTAAAAGGGAACTAAATAGCATCCTTACAAATGCAACACCAGGAAGCTATAACTAACTCCTTGGGTGACACAAGATACCCAATGTGTGCTCTATACAGACACTCCAAGTTTCCTGCAACTTGCTGGTGTCTCCATTTCCAATTCTATTTTGGCCAAGATATAGTTGTCACTTTGGTTTCTGAAGTCCTGCTCAAACTCTGGAGCCAGATCTTGTTATTAATGTTCCCAATGTCTGACTTTCTGGCGTATTTTCCCCTGTGAAACTGCAGCTAGGTGAGGTGGAACAGTGTGGTTTTCTCACTAAAATGTTTCACCCTGGTGTAGCTCATTTCTGCTAAGCATAACAAAATGTCACGCCGATGTGGGAAAGAAAGATTTCAGCTGTGACATTCCACAGGTCCTGCTTGTGGCATTTTGCAAGTGATGCTCGGATGGCATTCAGGGTCTTTCTGGTGTGTTAGTTCTGACTATAGCTTGCAAAGTATACACAGAAAGAGAAAACATTCAGGCTTTGCAGCTGAATGCATGCTCTGCTCAAAGCGACTTTTGTATTCTGTTTGCAGACGGGGGAATTTTGTTTTCTTGAAAGCATGAGTGTGTGTTTTAAGAATTAAAAGATTGGTCTGTTTATATGTCTCAAAGAATTAGAGACCAAACAGACAGTGTCTAACATCCCCAGAAGAAAAATCCCTCGCTGTTAATATATATAATCCTTGTCTATCTCTAGATGACCTTAGATGAAGCCCAAATCCAAAATAAAGAGGTATTTTTGGAACTAAAAAAAGTTTCACTGTCCAAAGAGGTATTTTTGGAATTAAAAATAGTTTTTAATGTCTCTCATAAATATTTAGGCTTGATACTGTTCAGGATTTATAGTTTGAGATCCTACCTTGTGCAGTAGAAAGCTTCTTGTGTGAAGTCACACATTGTGCTCTGCAACTATTGTGTTGAATGGCAATATTATGCATTTGATGCTGCATTTGCATTGCAGAATTAATGCAGTTTGACACCGCTTTAATTGCCATGGATCAGTACTATGGAATTCTGGGATTTGTAGTTTGGTAGATACTGAGCCTTCTCTGTTAAAGAGCTCTGGAGCCAAACTACAAATCCTATTATTCCATAGGGCAGAGTCAGGACAGTTAAAATGGTGCCAAACTGCATTAATTCTGCAGTGTTGTAGCATCCTGAATCAAGGCCCCAAATGTGCAATCCAATGCACAACCCAATGCTCAATGGGCCTCCATGGTCATGTGCAATGATGCCACATGATAAGGTATATATGTAGCATTAAAGTATTTCATGTTTAGACTTGGGTCCCATTTCCAGAATATATCACGATGTATATGCAAATATTCCTATGTCTGAAATACTCCAAAATCAAAAACACTTCTGGTTTTAAGCATTTCGGATAGGGGAGACGCAATCTGTATTGATTTTAGTTACCTCGGCCTGTGTTTCGTTGTAAAATGAGCATATTGTTCACAGTGGTAAATTACATAACACATATTTCTGTCTTTAGGAAAGCCCTACACCCAAAGCTACAGGATTTCTTTTTAGGCTTCTTGTTCAGGATATATAAAAGGAAAAGCTTTACAACCTTCAATAAGAGACATCCCTTGCAATAAGAGCCACTTGCTAGTCCTATAAGGGACTAGCTTTCTGACTCTCCAGATAAGGTGCATCCATTATAATAAAGGAAACCTTGCAACCCTATAGACCCAGCCATTCATGCTATGTATTTGGATAGGGTTCCCATGTGAAGCCCTGGGAAATGAGAGACCAGAAGCTTTCAGAGTACAGATCTGAACACTTCAAAATGTGTTGGGTACAAAGGATGCCACAAAGGGGATGAAAAATACCCTCCGTAGATTCAAGTCCGAGTTTAAACCTCTGAAGAGGCTTGGAGTCTTAGTAACTGTCACTCATTCTGGTGGGCATGTCTGATTTTATTTTAGCAAGAAAGAGCCTGGTGGGAAAGAACGAAAGCTCCTTGCACAGAGCATCCTTGGCACAGAGCAGAAGTCCTGCTAGGCAACCAGTGAAAAGAGCATCAGGAAGCAGTTGCCCAATTCCCTTGTCTCTGTTCTGAAACTCTCCCAGGGCCAGGGATAAGATCGCTCTTGCAGTCAGGAGCTCCACCCGAAATCTTTTCCCCGTCTTTCTCTTTGTTGGATTCTCCTCCTTTCAGACCTGAATAGACTATATGGGTCACCCATCACAATTGACGTGGGCCCTGTCTGCACTGGCCAAATAAAACATCCTAATATCCCTTGTTCCCACAGCAATGAATTTGGATGACACATGGACCAAACCCTGGTTCTGGTGCAAAATGTCTTAATGGTGTCTGGCTAGTTCTGCACCAAAACTGCTCTATACCATCCTTAAAACTCCAGATCTTCCTGGAAGATCTAGAGCACTTTGTTGGGTTTCCAGGTGATCGTTTAAAATACAAACCCATTGAAACCATTACTGAATAGTGCATCAAAAGATGGGTAAATCTAATTGATTCAAGGGTTCTAGTCAAAGGTAACTTTAGAATTTAGGCCAGCGATTCCCAAACTCTGGTCTTCCAGGGTTTTGGACTTCAGCTCCCAGAAGCCTCAGCCAACTTGGACAACAGTAAGGGATTCTGGGAGCTGAAGTCCAAAACACCTGGAGGACTAGAGTATGGGAACCACTGATCCAGGCTATTGGTGTTCATTTTATTCAAGCTTCCTTCTCAGAGCCACTAAGGTCCGAAACGCACTGCAGAAATAATCTAGTTTGAGACCGCTTTCACTGTCCTGGCTCAGTGCTAGGGAATCCTGGGAATTGCAGTTTATTGCGGCTCTCTGACAGAGAAGGCTATATGTCTCACAAAACTACAGCTCCTGGGATTGCCTAGCATTGAGCCAGGGCAGTTAAAGTGGTCTCAATCTGGATTATTTCTGTAGTGTGTTTTGGATTTAGGCTAGACTATCACCTCAAACAGAAATAATACTAAAAAGAAACCAGCTGCCATTCTTCTGGGTTCAGAGTCCTTTCTCCAAAAGACCATTAAGCATGACATTTGCTTGTAGATGCACTACAGTGCATCAGGATTCTTGTCCCTAACTTTCAAGGAAAGGCACTGAAAAATGGGCATCTCTCCCTTAAATTATGGGATGCTGAGGACAAACAGACATTCTTTAATGGCCTCCTGTCTTTTTTCTGCTAATTCAGGGCCGAAATGTCTAGGCAAGTGGGTACAATTGGCTGGTACTCCACCACCGTGTGAGGCTTGGTGCCGATGTGTGGGATCGGTGCTTTCCCACAGACGGTGACAGCCCCGGTTCAAAGACAAATGTGTTTCAAGGGAAGAAAAGGGCCTCTAAGGCAATCCGGTCAAAGGAGATGGCTTTGAATTTGTCTTAGGCCCCTTTCTTGCTGGGGGATTCTCCCACTTTCTCACCAACAGGTCTGGGATAAAAGATAAGCAGTGTTTGGAAACCCTGAGAAAGTCAGTTTCTTTCTTTCTTTCTTTCTTTCTTTCTTTCTTTCTTTCTTTTGGGAGATTGTCTTCCTTAAAACAGTCTTCAGTTAGCAGTAGGGAGAGAAAGGGTAACTGGAACTATTTGACAAAAAAGGAAGAAAAACATGTTTCTCGAATTCATGTGTGAATTTTTGTGCAGAATAAGTCCCCAGCTGCAAAATTTCCTGCAGTTCTGCAGAGAAAATGATGCAGAAATATTATTTTCAGTGCAAAGGATGGCTTTCTCTGTGCAGAAAATATTGTTGTTTTTTGGTATAAAAATACCATGTATGAACTTTGCACAGTGTCACTTCCAAATTGTCAATAGTCTTTGAAAATGACATACCATCATTTGCAGATTTGACTTTTGCAGGTTCGATTATTCACAGATTTGATATGTTCTCCCTAGGAATCTCTAGGTCCTTCAGCATGACTCTGCTGGAGGTTTGTAACAGAATAGATAATAGATAATAGAAAACACTTCTCTGGGCAATTGTAGGTCCTCCAGCATTATAGTATGATCAACTTCCAATTGATGTTGACCATAAGGTTGCACTGGAGAACCTAGAGATTCCCAGAGACGTGTTCTTTCAGGTGGTTTTTTAATTTACAGTTTTCCTCTTTCATTGGGATCTTGTGTCCTTACCCCAATGAATGAAGAGGGTCTACTGTATTTTTTGAAGACTTTCTCTGGAATGGTAAAAGAAGTGGCGTGGTTTCCTTCTCTGAACATCTTCCAAAATGAAGCCGGACAGCTCCTCACTGGGGATGCTCTAGTCAGAGGTCCTGCACTGAGCAATGGGTTGGACCTCATCTCCAATAGGATCCCTTCCAACTGTCATTCTATGATTCTGTGTTATAGCCCAAGAAAAAACTATTGCAACAGAAAGACTGAAGCCATTATTCAAGGATAGGGCTCAGGACCTTGGATAGCTCATATAACGTTCATACTAGAACTCAGAACCCATCTAACAGCCCAATGACAAGGGAGCCATCAGACTCTGGATGACCTGGAGTAATGTAAGCAAACTGGAGCATTTAAATATCTGTCCAAGGTCCTGAAGCCTACCCCCAAATAAGTTCGGTCACTTGGATGGGTTCTGTAAACTTCAAACTTAAACCAGGTGCAGATTGCTTTCCCTATGGACACGGAAGCTAGAGGTTGCAACTGATCTGTGCTGTATGGTTGAATCGGCTCACTGGGCCATCTGAGATCCAGCCATGAAGATGCTTTAATCTCCACATGCAAATGGAGTAGGCACCCACATACACACCAAGTCGATCTAAATCTGCTGCATCACATTATTAATAGGCAAGGTGTCTCAATTAATTAAGCCTTTAATGTGTGATGCAGAATCCTGGGAAGGAATTTGTGCTCCAATTTGCAACGGAGCCCATGCCACAGGATCTAATTATTTGTCAGAATAATTATTCCTTTTCTTCCGTGCAAATGACTGGGAGCAAACTCACCGTGGTGCATCTGCGGATATTTAATTATCGCGAAGACACTGGGAGCTGGGGGACTTGATGTAATACATACTTAAATGAAATCTGCTGAATTTTCTTGGCAGCTGTAAAGAATCCATTATTTCCTAACAGCTGGATGCAGCTGATCCAGATAAGTGTAGGAAATGCCAGTCAGGGGGGACTATTACTGTAGTAAACTATGAGCCTCCGCCCCATCTAACATGGCCAGGGCAGAAGATATTAAAAGACATTCCACATATACATGGAGTTGCAGGAAGAAAGAGGGAATTTAAATGCTTGTTCAAAGATGTTTGTTGAAAATGTGTTGTTCTGGGTGGATTTGTAAATGGAGAAACAGTGACCAGCTTGTTGCACAACCTGAAGTCCATGTGTGACCAAGCACCATGTTGGCTCCAAACCATGGATGCAAATTTGGATGCAACCATGCTTACACACCTGGATGGAGCTGCACCATTCACAGCATTCTTGCCAGTATGATGCACATGTTTGTCATGAGTGCCTGTGACATTATCTTGCAACAATCCTGTAAGGTAGGCTGCTGTGCTTATCCTCAGCTGGAGGAGTAGAGAGAAGCTTGCCGCACATGGCTCAAATCTGTGATGGTTTTGTGGTGGCTTGGGAACCATTGTTTTAGCAGCAAATGTGGATGAGAAGCTTCTAATGATGGGTCACCTGGGATCTCTGTGGGACCTCTGAGGTACCGATGCAATCTTTTAACTGCCACAAGTTGCCCAATGCAGAGGACAGTTAATAGCTATTGTGCACTAGGATGGATTTCCTCCCCCTTTCCCTCCCTTAGTTCAATATTGTTTGTATTGTCTATTGCTAAGAAAAGCCACAAATCAATCTGTTGCAATTAATCTGGCAAATTAGGGCCAATCAAGGCATAATGTGGGGGATGCATAAATGCATCCCCGATGTTGATTTTCCCCCTAAATGGAGCTATGAACAAAGGAAGGTGGGAGAGGTGAGAAAAGAGTCCTAGGCTTTTGATTCTTTTTATATTTCCTTTTAACGAATTTTAAATGGTTTGTGTTTTATATTTCCTTTTAATGAATTTAAACTTGGTAGATTGTTTAATGATTTTTACAAGAACAACAACAACACACACATATACAGACATATTTTACATTGGACCGAAGCTTCAAACAATAACTAATCAATGACCTTTAGGGCCTTGGAATCACCATGATTCTTTCTTTCTTTCTTTCTTTAGTAACTTTCCAGGTCCTGTGCTCAGCAACTCTCATCAATAACCATCCCTTGTAAGCATGAATGTTTTTATGCGGTGTATCGACTTGAATCCCATTGGCTAATCCCAACTAAAATTGACCCATTGAATCAAGTGTTGAATGGTGAGTGAACACTTGCACACACTCCATTGATTCAGTGCATCTATTTTATTTGCGTCCAACAATAGGATTTGGGACATTGAGTCCAGTTCCTTAGGATGACGTGCTATAGAGAGGCCTTGTCCTCAGTGCGCATGTCCCACCTGTCAAATAATATTAGCAAGGCCATAAGGAGACGTTGAAGAACCAAGAAGGGAGCAGATGGAATGGGAGACATTGATGGAGAGGTCAGCTTTGCACATGGCAGAGACATAAGCTTCTCTCTATTTTTCAGGGGGATGGATGGGAGATTTGCAAAAGTCTGCTCCTGGAGAAAATTAGAGTTATGCGCAGTTCATGCTCCTTGAAATATGCCATTCAGCAAAATTGAACTCCATAATTTTTTGCCCCCTTCTTCAGGTTGATGTATGAAGCTGTCTTCCACTGGAAGTGATTGACTATTTTTGTCATAGAATGGCTGTATGCAATACAAGAGTGTGAATGTAGTTCCACATGTTGCACATGGATGTACATTTCACACCACATGTGCATGCATATGATCACTGGGTTATCCATTTGGGTTGCAATAAGTTGCACAACATTATCATTCAACACAAAGACTGGCCTCCTTTTAGTGGAATATGGAAATGTAAGTTGTGCTGTGCATGCAGATTGTTCTTGTTGTTGTTTTGGATAATGAGCAACGGTCATTTCTAGTCAACAGCAGCACAAGTGAAATTTCACATGTGGGACTATTGTGCATGTGGAAACACATTGATGCACACACAGGAGTGTGTGTGAATCTGCATTGCCTTTATGCATTGCTTTTGTGCATTGCAGTGGTACAATAGGTTGTCAACCATGCTCACTGACAATTGATCCACATACGTCGCACAATGTTAGTATTCAGTACAGGGGCTGCATAAAGCAATTGCACCAGCAGATATTTATGCTATGCGTAAGCCGATGTAAGATCTTGATCAGTGGCTGCATAGCATGATTAATGCATTACTCTGCATGGAATCCTGAGCTACAATCTTGGAATTTGTCTCTCTTTAGAGGTCATCAAATAATAGAAACTTAGCATTGGCAGGGACTACAAGGGCCACCTAGTCTGACCCCCTGCCATGCAACAAGACACAATTAAAGCACTCTTGACAGTCGTTATTGGGCAACTAAAATGCATCATGCAAGCTTTCTGCCTAGATCCTGGAAGAGAGAGGCGGGAT
>NC_056527.1:167094856-167172323 GCF_019175285.1 Sceloporus undulatus | reverse complement strand
ATAATAATAATAATAATAATAATAATAATAATAATAATAATAATAATAATTTCAAAGCTGCACTGGATTCTTCATCTGGCAAAGATGTTAAAAACCATCCAGGATTGGGGCAGGGGGAGAGATAAAGATTTCAGAGTCACAGACCTTCATTTTGTATCAGATGTTGTTCCTGTTGCACTTCAGTTGTTCTGGAGCGCTCTCAATGAAAGCATTGGCCATGTGGGGCCATTCTTGGTCATCTGGGGACCAGGGACAAAAGGTAATAAAAGACAGGCAATCACATTTTAGCTCCATTAGCAACAGAAAAGTAACTTCCCTTGACATCCAGCTGTTCCTGTCTTATGCAGTGCTAACTGTCCCTTTCTTCATAAATGCTGTGTGAACATATAACAGTTTCACCACAGTATCCTAAAAAGGAGGAAGGAAGGGAAGGGGAATACACTTTCTCATTGAGAAAGATAGCAGTAACAGGTTCAGCCTTTAAGATCTGTTGCAGTTGTGTGCCATCAAGTCATTCCCAACTTGGGGAATCTATCATGGGGTTATCATGGCAAGATTTGTTCAGAGGAGGTTTGCCATTGCCTTCCCCAGAGGCTGAGGGCATGTGACTGTGCGTTTAAGATAACTCTTGTAAAACCTGAAACTAAAAACCAAGGTGGATTCTCACCCAACAGAGACATGGAAGCCACCGGTGGCTATTGGACCCACCACTGCAAAAAGATGTGCTTTGTTTGCAAAGCGAGCAAGGACTGCCCCCTGCCTTGCTTTCCTCCCCAACAGAACTTTGCCTAGAAGATTTTGAAAAATGGAGCCTTTTCCTCGCAGCAACAGCCCAGCCTCCCCAAGAGTCAAAGCAAACAGAGGAGCGACCCACGGCGTGTGTCGTGAAGGTCAGAGTGAGAGGCGTTAGAAAGAGGAGCCCTTTCCAAAAAAGCTGAAGCACAACGGCCAGCCAGAGGAAGGGACCGGATGGTTAACCACCCACCTGGGAGCAATCATAGATTTTCCAGCACATGTGCTCAACAACAGGCCATGTTCTCCCCCACCAAACAGTGTGGAATTTGCATTTTCTGGCATCTTCAGCTGGAGGAGGAGGAGGAGGAGGGAACACCCTTCTTTCCAGTTGACTTAGGATGGAGGCGGAAGAGAATGCAATCTTGCAAAGACTGGTATTATTACAACCCTCGTCCCTCTTCTCCCAGTCCTGGCTATGGACAGAGAAGAGCTGCCAATCTCACATCCCCACCTGCTCCATGGCCTACTCACTCATCTTGTCCAGCATTTGGCTTCAATCTCTTTTGGCTACCAGCACAGCTGGCTCATGGACATGGGTTCTATGAATTCGGTTGTCTCATCTCTTCGGAATGCTCTCTTGCAAATTTCTTTCACTTCCTCTCATTAGATTTCCTTGTAAAACACAGAATTGTTCTTGGGTGTGATGCTGACCTAGCATTCCTCACATTTCACAATCCAAGGGCTGTTGTTACGTTGCAGAATTGATGCAGTCTGACACCGCTTTCACTGCCATGGTTCAATGCTATGGAATCCCGAGATTTGTAGTTTGTTGTGGCACCAGAGCTCTCTGACAGAGAAGACTAAATATAGCACAAAGCTACAAATCCCAGCATTGAGCCACGGCAGTTAAAATGCTGCCAGACTGCATCATTTTTGCAGGGTAGATGCAACCATGGTCATACTTTGCAGAACTTTCCTGGGTATCCTACCTCCAATGTCTTGCTTCTCTGTAGCATTATGTTAGAGACACAGACTTATCTATGCATCGAGGTGGCTCAGTTTTCCACATTTAGGTCCCTTTCACACTAATGTGTATTTTCCCTCAAACCTGAAACTGAGGCCTTTTCCATTAAACTTGCAGACTTGTCAATAACAGGTATTTTTTTCCTGGCTGCATGTGTCTGTAAATGTAAACCATGCTATCTTCAAGCAATACCAATCCCCATCATGCCCAAATGATACCTCTCGCCATGCTCATTACCCGCACGAGAAGACCAATGGGGGTGTCCCATGATCCTGCAAATTACTCTCGCTCTCAGCTCTCAGAGAAAGTGATGTTCTGACACTTAAAACCTTGACAGTAAGTAATAGGTCCGTCTCTGCTTGGGCAGTTTTGACGGGCTGCTAATTTACTCTTCTGCCGCTCCGCCTGGGCCTGCTCACTTCACCTAGAGCCAGTTCCTGACAATTTGCTGCTGAGACAATTTTCATGTGAGCAAGGGAGAAATTTGAGTTTAAAACATGGATTTTCAGCATGCACTTTCAGGAGTCAAAGGAAGAATGTATTCTGCAGAACTTCTGGTGGGGGAAAACCATTCCACATCACATGTCATCTACAAGCCAGTTGGGATACCTAATCTCATGGCTTGGACCTTCTTTTCAAGTCCTCAAGAGGAGGGGGACAGAATATCAAGGAGACAGAGCCACTTTTCCTCATCTCAGTTTTCTTTATCTGAATGGCCAGCTCTGTGCACCTGTGGTTGCTGTGTAGCATATCATGCTGAAAGGTGTCCCCAGGAATTACTTGTTCTAACATCATCTTTGGTAACATTGCTAGGTCAGGACAGTCCTGACCTGGCAACCCTTGCAGCTGTGATGATGCATTCTGGCCCTCTGAACTGGCCCAAAATAAGATGCTGCACCCTCCTGGGCTTTGGAGTATCCCACCCTTGTATCAAGGAACCACAAGATCCTTCATTGCTTTTTGCTGGAAGAAATTAACACAGCTACACCTCTGACTCTGGAACGGTCTTGATTTTTCTACTTTGTACGTACACAGAACCTGTGTAGTCAGGAGACTTAAATCATCACAATAAAGGCATTGTCATGTTGAATCCCAAAAGAGGGAGCAGCCCAGGTTCTGCCTCCAATTTAGGACAAGGCCAGTTGTGTATTTGGGGAAGGGATTTTGTAGCACCTTTCAGACTAACTGTGCAAAAGATGTTGTAGTGCAAACATTTGTAGGCTTGGTCTACTTCCTCAGATGCATGGAGTGAACTGTTGCTTAAGGAGGACCTTTAAAATCAGATGGTGTGAGTGACCAAAGAAATGCAAAACTTGTGGATATGGTGAGAAGGTGGCAAGTTCAATTTTAGTAGTGATCATTGAGGGACAAAGGCAGGAGGGAAGATCTTGCCTAAGGTCAGGTTGGATGGATGACCATATGGATGGTAGAGAGAATTGTGGATGGGAACCAGAAAGGATATATGATAAACTGACCAAGAGCATGAGGCTGGCAGAGCCATTTTCTCTGTTCAAACTACTGTTACTGGACTGGAGTTTGTGGATATATTCCAGCTCATCTATTTCTCTTTGCAATCTTCCTGTGTAGTTCTTTTCTTCTTCAAGGACTATTATCCTGGGGTTAGAGATGTATTTGCAGGACTAGCTCTTGCCATGTTCCACAATGACTCTGCACCACAAACACCAGAATGCTTAGGCAACAACAGCATCTGGGGGGGAAAGTGTTCGGGTCAGTGATGGTGTGGGGCAAATTTGCAACACAGAACGTTGGAAAGCAAAATAAAATACAACTCCCATGTGCGGACCTCAAAACCAAATTGCTCCAAGATGTATCGATGGATAGAAAAATATTTTGCTTTGCTTTCAATTTTGCAGCTTCCTTGCCAAGGGTTCTTTTGAGCCAAAGCTGAGCACAATGCACTGATCACAAACTCCCAGTTTGAGGTGTGAAGATATTTGTAGGGCTGGATCCAGACATGCCGTTGCCATAGGTAAAGAGCAACAGGACAGCCCTTCCCGTTCCATGTATTAAAGTCAATTGTCCTTCCAGTTCAGTCTGATAGGGTCACAGAATCACTTGCCAGAAAGTTCATTTTTGGGGTGCATGCAGAGATCTCCTTGCAGTCTCTTCCCAATATCTGTTACCTGACGCTGTATCTACAATGCAGAATTAATGCAGTTTGGCACTGCTTTAACTGCCATGGTTCAATGCTAGGGAATTCTAGGAGCTGTAGTTTTGTGAGATATTTAGCTTTCTTTGTCAGAGTGCTCTGGTGCCGCAACAAACTACAGATCCCAGGATCCTATAGGATGGAGCCATGACAGTTAACGCAGTGTGAAACGGCATTAATTCTGCAGTGTGGCAGAAGGAAGAGAAAGAGGAAAAAGGGAGTGATAGAGGAGAGAGAAAGAGTAATTTAGCTTTCTCAGCTCCAGTGACCCAGGTGGAACACATCAGGCAGGTCAACCGAGTGCCAAAATTAAACTGAGGCTAGACTCCAAGTTTGGCGCAGTTCAGCGGAGCTATGAATAACAAAGAGCGGAAGGCTGAGTCCAGCCTATGTGGATCATTTGACACTCACAACCTGTTTCCAGGTCTATCCATAGAAAGCCCCGAAAGGCTGAGAATTAATGTTGTTGTTCTTCTAATGCTTCAGAGCAGCCAGAAAGAAAGGGAGAAGGGGGGAAAAAATGAAGAAAAGAAGCCAATGCCACACTCCATTAGACATCTTTACGGTGCAAAGAAATCAAGCTAATTTGCCTGTCAGGAACAGGAGCCAACATGGAAGAGACATGGAAAAGGAACAAAAGGTGACGTCCAACTCCGAAGTGGAGGAGAGAAGTAGATTCTGCTAGCAAGGTGCTGCTCAGAGGGCTTGCATATAATGACAGAAAGAGGCAAGAAGAGGGTGATGGTGGTAGGAATTTTTGGTAGTATTAGTATTAACAATTAGCAATTTGTATGTCACATGTGTTCTCCAATAAGCTCAAGGTGGTGCATGCCTCTTTGCCACTGTATCCCTGTGAGGGAGGTCAGGCTAAGTGAGGGTGCATCTATACTGGAGGAAATAATGCAGTTATCGAGCAAGGATGCAGAAAATGCAAACTGTAGGTTAAGTGTGGATTCCAGGATCTCATTTTATAGCCCACAAAGCCTTCTTTGGGAAACCTCCAAAGCCCTGGGACCTGTCACCATTTTTTCCTTTTTAAAAAATGGTTGAATTTTGAGCCAAAAATTGGTCCCAAACTGCCCAAATGGGTAAAAAAAATATGATAGCTACCACTAGTAGAAGATAATGGTCCACCAACATACTTAAGTACAGGTTTGGAGAAGGTGGAAAGAGCCAGCATGGTGTTGCAGCACAGAGCTTATTTTCCAGGACACTGCCATGCACTGCTGGTGGACAGTCAGTAGCATTTGGTGTTGGGGTGAAGCTGCATTTGTTGCACTGAGAGATATGCCTTACTATTCATCATATGACCCTGAGGAGACATCAGGACCATCCTGAGATGAATACCCTGAAAGGGAATGGAAGGGAGTGCTTCACCTTCCATCATCTTCCTGCCAATAAACCTCCAGCCAAACCCGCTCTCTGGAGAAGAATCCCCCAAGGTTAGGAAACTAATTTGATCTTTGTGTTCCTTCATCACTCTGCCTGCGTTCAAGATATATTCCCAGTTGCTCGGCTCCGTTATTTTTTAGCAGGATGGATTTCTCTCTCCTGCCAATACATAACGTCCTAGCCATGCATTTCCTCAGGTTGAGTGTCACAAACTCCTACTGTACCATGATGAACGATCCGAGGCCAAAGAGATTCGTCTCGTCTCAGCAACTTTCAGGAACGTGTGGAATGTGTGTGACTTCGCAGTAGGCCTTCTGAAGGCCCTCTCCCGATGGGGAAGAACATTGTAAACCATTCCCCAGACTTTATTTTATCTCATTTTCTTTTCTTGGAAGAAAGCGCACTGCAAGAATTGCAGTGAGCAATGCATATAAAGAAAGAGCTTTGCATAACCCTAGCTACAATATCAAACCACAGATCCTTGCAAGATGGTAATCTTTCTGGAGGCAAGTTTTTTTTAAAATCCAAGAATTGTAGAGCTGGAAGAGAGTCCAAGGGTTATTTAAGGAGTTCTGGTGGAACAGTGGTTATATCTTCCAGGTGAAATCAGGAACAAGTTTTGCATGTTCAAGCTTGATCTGTTCTAGACCCCATTTGTTTGTCTTCTTGGCCATCCATGGTATTCTTGGCACTCTTCTCCAGCATTACAAGTTGATTTCCCCCCTATCTGCTATATTTATTTATTTTTTACTATCTTACATCCATACATTGTGATGGGGAATACAATGGCTTGGACAATCCTCACTTTAGTGTGCAGAGAGTTATGACATTTTATGATCTTGTCCGGTTCTTTCTAGCTGCCCTTCTCATTCCTAGCGTCCTTCTGATTTCTTGATTACAGTCTGATCAATATTTGAACCAAGGTATGAGAAACTCTTTGAGTATTTCGATTTTCTCATTATCTAGGATGAATTCTTGTAGATCTTCCATGGTTGTTGTTGTTGTTGTTGTTGTTATTATTATTATTATTATTTTGATGTTCAGCTTTAATCCATCCTTGGCACTTTCCTGCTTGACCTTCTTCAGTAATTGCTCCAGGTCTTTGTTGGTTTCTGCTAGTAGCATGGCACCATCTGCATACCTTAGGTGTTAATGTTCCTTCCTCCTGCATCTGAGTCTTCACCCTTCTGCATCTGAGCCCAAGCCCACTCTGCCTCTAATATTCCTTGCATATATATTGAATAAATAGGGTGATAGTATGCACCCTTGCTTGGCCCATTTTCCAAATAAGAACTGTTCTGTTTCTCTGTATTTTGTTCTGATAGCAGCCTCTTGTTCTGAGTTCAGGTTACACATCAGGACAATCAGATGTTGTGGCACTCCCATAGCTTTCCATGATCAGTGTTTGCATACCATTTCCATTTTAAAATATTCAACAAAATAAGAAACAAAGAAGCACATTTTCCACACTAATTAAGAACCAAGTTAGAGTTTGGGTCTCTTGCCTTTGATGCCAGCCACAAGTTCAGGTAACATATGCATGGCAGGGGGTATGCTCCAACTTTTTATTGCAGGGCTCTCCTTTTCCCTGCTAATATCAAACCTGGGTGGTCTGACTCTCATTAGAGGAGAAGCGAAACAGGAGGTGCTTCTACCTTCTTGGGGAATTGAGAAATAGATCTATGGTAAATGGAAGAGGAAAGACACTACTTCTCCCATCAAGCACTGTGTCAAGGACTTGTGATCTATGATGTCTGGGACACAAAGGGTACACCTGCACTGTAGAAATAATGCAGCTTGACCCCACTTTAACTGCCATGGCTCCATTCAACAGAATCCTTGTAGTTTTGTGAGGCACCAGCACTCTTT
The DNA here is from genome assembly GCF_019175285.1 of Sceloporus undulatus. Lineage (NCBI taxonomy): Eukaryota > Metazoa > Chordata > Lepidosauria > Squamata > Phrynosomatidae > Sceloporus > Sceloporus undulatus. Next base: position 167,165,133 of record NC_056527.1, on the reverse strand, counting down.
GGCAGAGAAGGCAAAAATACCTTATAAAACTACATATCCCAACTACGTATCTACATATAAAATGACATATCCCAAGTTTACATAGTATGGAGCTACAGCACTTAAAGTGGTGTCAAACAGCAGTGTAGATGCACCCACAACAAACTGCAGACCCCAGGACTCCAAAAGAGGGAGCCATGGCAGTTAAAGCGGTGTCAAACTGGATTATTCCTGCAGTGGGGCAGCAACCCTTTACTTTGGTTTTCACTGATATAGTGATACCCTGCGGGATCCTGACAATTTATCTCACAATGTACTTAATAGGTGATGAATGATGGCATCATTTCCTTTTGTCTTCACTGTCCCATTTTACACCAGAGTCTTGCAGATCAGCTTTCCCCTTGAATGCTTTTTCCACAGTGCAAGTCAGAGGGAAGCTTAGCAGGTTGCAAATCTTCCCATTGCCAGAAATGGGTAACGAAACAGTTAAAAGTCAGAGTGGAAGAAATGGCAAAATATGTTCCTGCCCGCAGACAGGATTTTGATGTTTGATGCCTGATAAAAACCTTTCCCCTTTTTATGAGTCTAGCATGGATCAGCCTCTGGAAATGCAATACACTTCTGTGAAATTGTGATGAAGCACCGACCCAATTATCTGGTACAAACTTGTAACACAGGTCTTCTTCCCGCATCATGGGTCATAGTCCCTCATTCCACATAGAGAGGCTCATAAACTATGGGGGGAAAAGGCTTATTCTGATTCTCAAATTAATATCTCATATTCCATATTTTAGAACAACAACAACAACAATAACAACAACATTTCTATTTCTTACCCACTTCTCTCCAAGGATCGAGGTGGAGTACAAGATTAAAATACAACATATAACTAACCATTAAGAACATAACACATATAAATCTAAGATTTAAATGATTATTACCCATGAATCCAGATTAAATATACTGATTTTAAAATGCATAGTTTAAAATCGACTGACCAGTCCTGCTGGAATAACACCTGCTTTTATGACTTTTGTTTAACAGCAACACCCAGCTTGAGAATTACACAATCCCCAAGTATTTTGCAATTTTGCAACGAGTAAAGGATTATCCAGTCAATGCCTCCATTCTTTTTACTTCTAATGCATTCTTTTTCTGTCTCTGGAACAGATGTGTGAAACTACATGGATGCACACATAAAGTCAGAGACAGACAAATGCATGGAAGCAAAGGTGAATTTCAACACCTGCATACAGGCGCTGAGGATCTCTGGAGCAGATGTGTGAAACTGCCATATATTTGTAGGAGGCTAGGGGTTTGTTTGGGGCTGTTTGAACATGGAAATTTACCCCAGGGTTTTCCATTTTTTATTTGTGAGGGGTCCACAAGCCTTAGAGATATGAAGACTGGGGTCCCATGCAGGCTGCACCCATTCACTCACTTGGCAAACTAAACTTCTGTCTTCTTCTAGCTTTATGGATTGTATGGCGTAGAATCATAGAGTTGGAAGAGGCCTCAAGGGTCATGCAATCCAACCCCATTCTGCCATTCAGGAAGACACAGTCAAAGGACCCCTGGCCATCCAGCATCTGTATCAAAACCTCCAAAAAAGGAGACCCCACCACCTTCTGAGGCAGTGTCTTCCACTGTCAAACAACTCTTACCATCAGGAAGTTCTTCCTAATGTTTCGGTGGACATTCTTTTCCTGTAGCTTGAATCCATTGCTCCATGCCTTATTCTCTGGCGGAACAGAAAACAAGCTTGCTCCACCCCCTTCAAATACTTAAACATGGCTATCATATCACTTCTTAACCATCTCTTCTCTAGGCTAAATATACCCAGCTACCTAATCTGTTTCTCATAGGGCTTGCTGGTCTCCAGACCATTTTACCATTTTGGTCACCTCCTCTGGACATGCTCCAGCTTGTCAATATCCCTCTTGAACTGAAGTGCCCAGAACTGGACAATATTCCAGGTGAGGTCTGACCAAAACAGAATAGAGCACTATTACTTCCCTTAGTCTAGACACTACATTGCTATTGATGTAAGCTAGGATCATATTGGCGTCTTTAGCTGTGGCATCACATTGTCGACACATATTATGATGTTTCAACATAAACATTTGGTTTAAAAAAATTGGAGATCCTTTGCCAGCATGTGGATCCTTTCCCCCTTCTCTTGAACATTGATCCTCCTTTTAAATGGAAAGCCAGAGCAGAGCATCTGCGTTCTCACTCTTTCAACATTTGCAACACTGCCTTGAGGTTTTATCAGCAGAAGACTGGATGTTTGTGCTGCGCTTGATGGGAGAATGGCTACACCATGTGTTGCTTCCTGGAACGTGCTTAAGACTTCAGCGCGCCACGTTGTGACAGATACTCTGTCGCCGCATGCTTGTCCTCTGATGGAGATGCCTGGTGTATGGCAAGGCAGCTGGAACAACCGATAGCAGTCCCTGGCAGCCTGGCTCCAATGCCATCTCATCTCTTGGGTCTCAGCTGCCAGCTCTGATAAGAAGGGAAGGCGAGCGAGGAAACAGAGAAAGGTGGGCACTTGCTTGCAAGAGACCGAAAGCAGAAATGTGCTCCACTCAGGATCAGAAGTGGGCAAGGGCAGCAGGTTTAGGCACCAGTTTTCTGAATCTAGAATCCTCTGGGAGCCAAAAAGCATCTCCCCATAAAAGAAATGGAAGAAAGGAACCTGAAGTAGCCAAATGTCCCCCCTCCTGGTTTTGAACAATATGTATTTTTGGTATGAATGGAAAAGAAAAGAGGCCTTGTGGAAATGACCAAGTCAAAATCCCATTTGACATGGCTTGGGGCTAGAGCATCCAAAAAACAGGGATGCAGATTGTGCACTATTTCATCTTCCCATGGCAGGACAAATAATTGTGCTTATTTTCCCTCCCTGCTATGGGAGAAAATGAATATGCTTCCACAGCCTTCGAACACAACCAGATATCCTGAAGTCGAGGTGACCACATGTCATAACCGCAAAGGAGGACAAGGAGGACTACAAAATATAAGATAATCAAGAAAAATATAGGACACGAGCAAAGAAAAGCTAAAAGCAATATAAATTCATGCTTCTCAGTCATGCTCAAAATGGAGGACGATTTGGAATTCCTGTCAGACAGAAGGTTGAAATGTAGGACATGTCCTGGAAAAGGAGGATGTCTGGTTACTCTGCCTGAAGTGTTGTGGATGAACAATTCTCTTGGGAAAAAGATTTCTTGTAGCTTCCTCTGCAGGAAATAGTGTTTTCTGCATAGAAAAACATTTTTCAGCACAAAAAGCAGGGAAGTTTCCACAACCTGCCACCCCAAATAATTCCTTTGCAATATGCTAGGATGTCAAGAAGTTCAACCTGGGACCAGCTAATCTATCTATCTATCTATCTATCTATCTATCTATCTATCTACCTACCTACCTGAAGTAATCGAGTGTAATTTTATGTTCATAGAGTTAACTAGCAGCTGGAGAACACTGCCTGGTTAGAGGACTGCAAAAATATGCAGCACGAATGCACACGCAAAATGTACTGTAACACACAATTCCAAAGTATGTGTGCACTGCACCTTCTGCAGCCTTGAACTGAATAGCTACATTCCACATTGGACAAAAACGCATGTAAGCTATCAACAGGCTTCCTGCTTTTGTTACAATGCCATAAGCCTCCTTGAGTTCTGACTCTGAGAGAAAAGGCCGGATGGAGATAAAGATCACGCTCTTCATCGCCATCATCTCACATGCAGATCTTCCCACTTCTGCACGATTCCTCTTGTAGTCACTCTCATTTCTATGTTCCTGTTAAAGCCTAATTTAAATCTCTTGCTGGGCTCAGCATTCCAAAGTCGTTACTGCTTTGCTGTCATCAATATTGGTTTTGTGTCTCGGGAGCCATTTCTTGCTGATTAGCTCAAACTGACCAGAAATTAAAGGAAATGCAAAAGCAGCAGGCTCACTGAAAGCAAATAGCAACCCTGGCCAACTGGGTTGCAAAGGGAAAGGATAACCTTGGGTATGGTGTCTCTGCAGTATTTCTCCGGCAGATAAAATGTCATCTGCCAAATCTTCACCCACCAAGTTGTTTCTGACAAATTGCCCTTGAGAAATCCTCTTTCCATTACAGTCATCCTTTTTAGGATTCCTAGAAATCACTTCCCTCCAGGGCACACAGAGTAAAGCGATGGCGGCTAAATCAGCAAGTTAAAGCATTTGGTTTTATTTTATTCCTTTCAGCTGCTAATTGTTTAGTTATAGTACAATCCTTTCCAAGTGTATGTCCCATTGCATAGAAAAAGATGTGCCATGTGCTTAGGAGAGTGACTGTGGTGTAGTGGTTTGAGCAATGGATTAGGATTTTGGAGATCAGAGTTCAAATCCATGCTTGAGCATGGAAACCTATTGGCAAATCACATTTTCTCAGTCTCAGAAGAAGGCAAAGGTAAACCTCTTCTGAACAAATCTTGTCAAAAACATCCCATGATAGAGTCACCTTAGGAAATGACCTGAAGGCACACAACAACAATAAATTGTGCTAAAGCCTTGCAGAACTACAATATCCACCAGGGATACTGGAAGGAGAACAACTATTTTGGTGCAATGTTCACTGTGGCCTATACTCACTTAGGGCTCTTTCACACTGCAGAAAAATAGCACTATAAAATCAGATCTAATGGTTTCAAGTTATAGAAACGTAGAATGTCTTGAAGGTAAGAGTGGTTTGTCAATGGAATAAATTGCTGAGAGTGGCAATGGGGTCTCTTTAAAAAGGAGCTGGACAGCTACTCGCTGGGGATACTCTAGATGGATTTTCTACAATTCTGTGATGCTAAACCTGCAGAAATGAAACTCCCCATGATTTCCCCTGACATTTGTAAAATGTCCTGATTCCAGCCATTGCACCAACTGCAATCTTGGGGAGGAGGGATTTGCCTTTGCAAGGCCTTCCCTCTGGTTTCCTCTTCATTTAGAATTCATTCTATGTCTCTCCTTCCATGAAAGATAAACCATCAGCTGTCCTTGACACCTGTTTCCCCAGGGATCAAATCTCTCTTTCCACCAATGTCCTCTTTCTTCTGAGGTTTGCATGGTCTGTAATGCTAGCTCTATCAATTTCATGCCTTCCTCCCAGCGCAATCTGCAGGGACCAGGGAGGAAAGCTGAGCCAAGCCCAACACACACTTAACCGCTTGCGTGTCGCACGTCTATGGCAATGGCACTGAGTCGGAAAATCAGGAGGCTGACACAATGTGGACAGCTGTTGGGAGAGAAAGAAATGGCCAGTCAGGAGAAACAAGATGATCTCTCTCTCTGTTTGGTTCCCAGGGGTTAGTCCTCACCAAGATGCGCAACTTGGGTCTGGAGTGATGACTGAATGCAATTTGATACCTCATTAAAGAATAAGCAAGCACACCACACCCGACTTACTTATATGTGTGTGTTGTATGCCTTCAAGTTGTTTCCAACTTATGGTGACCCTAAGGCAGACCTATCATGAGGTTTTCCTGGCAAGATTTGTTCAGAGGAGGTTTGTTCTTGCCTTCCCCTGAGGCTGAGAGTATATGACTTGCCCAAGGGCACCCAATAGGCTCCATGGCTGAACTGGTCTTCAGAGTCTCCAGAGTTGTAGTCTGATACTCAAACCATTAAACACGGCTCTCTCTTGCTTCTTTGAACAGCATCTTTTCTCAGGGCACTTAAGTGAAAGTGAAGGAAACTGAGGGCAATTCCTAGGTGTGTGACTCACCTAAGGTCACCCAATGGGTTTCCATGGCCAGGCATGGAATCAAACCCTGGTGTCCAGTCATAATTCAACACAAACTGTTACACCGCCCTAAACCAGTATGACATCCCTAGGGCCATTTTTATGAACTCCAGGCCTATCCACAAGGGTCAAAAACATTTTCTTTGGTCCCCAAATCTTCCCAAATGAACTCTAGAGGTATGGAGAGAATGTTTACTACCTTATTTTGCATCGCCAGGCCATTTTAGATCCCAGGGAGTGTATTTTTCCTGTATTTGTCTAATGTAGGAAGTCAACCAAAAATGCATTCTGGTCCCTTTCAGTTGCTAAAAAGGCCTCTCCTTAGTCTCAAATGACTAGATGATGGGTATGGAAAACATGTTGGAAATGGAAGCATTTGGGGACAAAAACATTGTTTCTTTTTGTGGAGGTCTGCAACGACATGGGTTTCCTTGGGGTCTAATGCAGACCCTTAGTTTCCCAGAGTTGCCCACTGCCTAAGGCAATTGCCTTCTTCTGCCACCATGCCAGGGTCATCTCTACAGCCTTGATACAATCTCCTCCGCCAATGGACTTGGAGGCTCTTCCATCCTACTTAGAATAATCTTTAACCATGTCATGCCCATTTTCATTTCTTCAGTTAAAGGAGGGGAGGGGAGGCATCCATTTGGAAGATTAATTGGGATAAATGTGACTGTCATGAACACTTGCCGTGTTTCGAAGGTGGAGGAATGAATTACAGGGTATCACACAGGAATAATTACCCCTCCATGACTGTGGAAAGCAATATTTATCAGCCTACTCTGTTAATGCAATTATCTTTTTTCCCTCCCGTTTGGTTGTAGCCCTCTGGTCTGATAAATCCTTGCCCTAAGCATTTTCAGAAGCTATCAATTCCAGGTTAGGCTCCTGTGAGCCTTTGGAAAGGAACAAAGGGCAGGAGGGAAAGGTTGCCACTGCATGCTAAAATGCTTGAGAAATCATATTTCTTGGCCTCTGTGGAAGATGGACACCTGGAATATGGCCAATTTGTTGGTCTTCAACCAGGAACTTTGATGGTCAGGCACTGGTTGGTACCTTACTTTTCATATCTCAAGATGCCCAAGGAAGAAGCTTCAAATAGTTGTTTACTGGTGGATCAATTTATGCTTCTATCCTGCCTTCCTTCATGGAGGAATACAGACAGCTCTCCACATCCACAGATTCTGTGTTCACCCATGGCTCTTTGCCATTGTATACAAGGGATGCCATTTTGCTATGCCATTGGTTATAATGGGACATGAACATCCATTGATTTTGGAGGAGCCCTGGTGGCGCAGTGCTTAAATGCCTGTACTGCAGCCACTCACTCAGAACCACAAGGTTGCGAGTTCAAGACCAGCAAAAGGGCTCAGGCTTGACTCAGGTGGGTGTGTGTGCCATTCACTCTCCTGTCGCGCGGCTTCCGCATAAGCTGGAAGCTGCGTATGGGCTATAGCGTGGGCGCACTGTATAACTCTTTGTATGCCTTTCCTCATGGACAGAGGAATCCTTTTTTTTTGAACTCTGCACAATTTTAGCCACAATTTTAGACCTGAGCAGAGAGGACTCATTGAATCAATGAGATTTATCTCAGTGTTGACTCACAATTCCACAATTAATTCTGAAAGCTCTCCTTTAGTTAGAACTGAGCAGAAGAATTCAGTTTTTTCAAGGATGTGTGTACAACATGGATATTTTCATCACAAATCTGTTCCCCAATAAAACCCTCTTCCTCTTCTAGTACTGGGTTAAGTACAACAACAGATGTTGTTGGAGGCTGAGCATATCATGATGACCGACTTTACTGTTGCATTTCCTTTAATTTTTTCAAAAGCACAAACAAGCGTAAGAGCAGCACAGAACCGCTGGCCGCTTTGGGGGCTTTCAGTAACGATTTGTGCCACAACCAGGGGCTATTCTGGCTTATTAAGACTGACGTGAAACCTCATTTTAATTATTCCTTTCACCTTGCAATCGATACTGCAATAAAATAAATTCTCTAGAGATGCTGGTTCCTTTGCTCTGGTCTCTGCCTAGCAACAGCCAAGTATACTATTGGTTTGCAAATAATAATAATAGTAATAGTAATAATAATAACAATACACTACACCTTACTGTGCCGTGTGTGTGTGTATTTATATATATGCAGATGATCTATACAATTTCTTTAAAGACAGGAAGATGTGAAAGAATTTGGAAGATAAATTCTGATTTGTGTTGTTGCCATCCTAGGGATAAATAGCTGAAAGTCAATCCTATTGAACTCAAGGCATTGCTTCTGAGTAGACATGCATAGTAATATGCTGTCAGTTGCTTTTCCAGTGATTTGTAACAACAAGAATTTGGTGAGCATAAAATATGGAAATCAATAGATCTACCTTTGATCCGAGGGCCAGTTTGAGCATTGGACTATGATTCTGGAGACCAGGGTTCGAATCCCTGCTTGGCCATGGGTGACCATGGGTACCTTGCACACTCTCAACCTCAGAGGAAGGCAAAGACGTGCTTGGAAGAAATCTTGCCAAGAAAACCCTGTAATAGGTTCACCTCAGAGTCGCCATAAATCAAACATGACTTGAAGGCACCCAACGCAACCCTTTGACCCAAGCTGTTTTAGGCCAAGGAGAGGATCTTGTAGAAGAAGGAGAAGCATTGAGATGAATCATTCCCTGTTTCACTTCTTAGGCCTGAACTGCCTTGTGGGGCAAAAACATGGTGAAAATGTCCCCATGATGCCAAGAGGGCATTTGAGAGCATTTAAAAATAACTTTATAAATACAATAATTTTTAAATAGCTTTGAAATGGAGGTCCTGAGGAGCATGACAAATACTGCATACACTTTACCCAACCCTGGAGTACAGGTCTGATCTGGGGGCATTTGGGTGTTTCTAATATCTACCTGGAAATCTTAGGGCCTGAACTGGGGACTTTATGCATACAAACCTTGTGCTCCATCACAGAGTTACACCCTTTCCCTGTCTGTCCCAGGTTAAATTGTTGTGTCTGAGGTTATCTGGAAAACAAAAATTGTGAGTCATTGGGGGGTCTTGGAAATAAACATTTTAACCACCGTCTGAGTGTATCAAGGGAACATCTTAAGTCCACAGGGGTGTTCCCCTACTCCACCTCGCCTTCTGGCTTTTGTTAATCATTCCTTGCTTGGTCTGGTGGCTTTGCTGGAGCTTTGCAACATGAAAGCTTTCTCTTCTTCTGTTGGGCTCCCCCAGAACAGGAGTTTATTCTATTCCACACTTCACTGGAAAATAACAAGACGCGAGGCAATTCGGTGAGTTTACATTTCAGCCGTTGGCTGAGTTCGCCCATAGCTGGAGGCTGAGAAATGGAACATCGCAAGTGGAAATAATGCATTGCAAGGCTGGTTCCTGAACCTGTTGAAAAATCCGGTCAGCTAAGGAGAACCTTTCCACAAACCACCCAACAAGGTGTGGAACAAGAGCTTTTATAGAGTCTGGCCACCTGTACAGATGAAGGCTCAAATCCTCTTGGTGACTAACAAGAGTTATGCAAGGTGGTAGGAGTCAAAGACCTAACCTAGGTCTCGAAGATGAGAATGCAAAGGGATCTTGCAGCACCTTTGAGACTTGGGTCACCGTGAGTCGGGCCAATTCAAAGGCAATTAGCAACAAACACCAATAATTGTTGTTTCTTACAGTTCCTCCCTCCCTCCTCTTCTTCTTTGTCTTTCTCCTCCTTCTCTTCCTCTTCTTCCTTTCCCTGTTCTTCTTCTTCTTTCTCCTCCTCCTCTCTAAACTGAGGATTGTGTTAAGCTTATCTCACTGGGGGTTGTTTTCTATGCACCATGAAGAATAAGGGTCCCATTTTGCATGTGCATGTCATCTCTTTATGGAGGAAAAGCTCAGCTCAGCTGCAACATCTGGCAGCCAGCAAGGGGCCATCTCTTTACCCGACATTCCAGCTGGGTTGCCTTGTTAAGATACATAGAGGTCAACCAACTCATTTGGGAGGGCATGCAAGTGAGATTCTGAACTACAAAGATGCTCCTGAAAGTTCACTTCTTCTTCTCTGCCCAACCCACCCAAAAAAAGAGGTAGTAAACAGTCTTTCTAACATAAGATAATGGTGAAAATAGCAGTAAGTCACTGGTGAACCCTTTCTATATCCACTTCCTTGCCAGGAAATCTTCACAATTGGTGCAAATTGCAATTGTCTAGCTCGAAACTCCAGCAGCTAGCAGAAAGATTTGGGGAGTATTACTGAACTACAACAGAGTCATGCAGTCCTCTTCTTTGGAAAGGGCTGTTATCATGCATTGCAAAGTTTTGAGAGATAGTGTGATACAACGGTTTGAGCATTGGACCACGACTCTGGGAGAATAGGGTTTGAATTACCGTTCAGCCGTGGAATCCACTGGGTGACTTTGGACAAGTTTGACTCTTTCAGCCTCAGAGGAAAGCAATAGTGACAAACCCAGACTGCCTGAAGCATGGGTTTTGGGGCAAGACAGATTGCCGCGCAAATCACTGACTTCATGTCTATCATGAAAATTGAGGTGCAGAAGATAAATGATGTCTATGGGATTCAAGCATTATGAATTGGGATGACCAGCCTCCTGGTTTAACATGTCGATTGGAACTTTTGCAATCCGTGGACATTTTGATGCAGATCTCAACTAGGCATCTCCAAACACATCCAGAAATGTATACAAAGTACATTTCTGAGAGCTTGCTTTCAAAGAAAGGTAATTTTTTTAGAGATCTGGTTTTCAAAAGACATACCAAAATCTGGACTTGGGCATTTTATGCCTGCAAAAGTGACCTGGACCGGGGGGAATAGACTAAGCTGCTGATTCCCAGCCAAGTTCATGCAGCAGGTAAAGAACCCACTGTGTTTAACCCTGTCTTTAAATATTATGTCTGTCTTCCTCCTTGCAAGGGGAAAGAAAGCAATCCCTTCTCCCCAAATGAACGTCCAGGCTCAGCTGCCAGCACATCTTAGACACAGACCGTTCCAAGACAAACAGTCTTGCATTATCACAACCGCCTGCCAGAAGCACATTTTTAACAGCCCGAAAGCCTATATATTTTTTTGCAATCTGAGAATGGACAAATAGTTACAAAATCAACACTCGGCCCGTTCCCCAGGTGCAAGGTTCCATTGTGTACGCCAACCAGATGTTTTGCGCCGGGACGCTTGCTCCGTCTCTTTCCAAAAAACCCCCAAAGTGTCATTTTCTACAGGAAATGCTTGCTGTGCTTCCCTCCAATGAATAGGACGTCAAATCCATTTCGAGAACTATTAATATCGCTGTATCTTTTTTGTATCAGGCAGAATACCAAGTGAAATAAATATGTTAAACTTGACCTTTACAAAATTAATGACCTCAGGGCCATAAAAAACAGCACAGACACATTTAACATATGCTGGGGCACTCCCTCCCACCTCCTCATTTTTCTTTTTTCTTCCTTTCTTTTTTTGCAGGAAGTATTTTGAACAGCAGATCTGACTTCTAGCCCTTTGAGAGCCACTGAGATTGTGGGCAATTGCTTCGACCAAACCTTCAACTGGTAAAATGCCTACAGATTTGTCCTAATTCTAAAGCGACTTAGTGTTCTCTAGAATCATAGAACCATAGAGTTGGAAGGGACCTCATGGACCAGTCAGTCCTTGATCAATGCAGGGTCTTCAGCAAAAGCATCCCCAGCAGGTAGTTCTCCAACCTCTTTTGAAGACCTCCAGAGAAGAAGGCCCACCACTTCTCTAGGCAATTGGCTCCATTGCCAAACCATTCTCTCTGTCAAGACGTTTCTTCTAATATCCAACCAAACTCTATTAGACCTAGTTCTACCCACTGAGGCCTACAGCTACATCTCTATGGCAGCTCTTGGAGTATTTAAAGAGTGTGATCATGTCCTGGAAATATAAGCCCAGAACATACGGGCGGGAAGTGGTGTGCTGGCGCCGATTCTAGGGTTCCGGAGAGTGGAGCAACTGCACACTCCAGGACGCTAGTACATATGGGAACCACCACGATTACGTACATGATGTGCAGCATATGGACATCACTGGCAGGAAGGGGTGTCATAGAGCTACATCGCAATTCCTATGACGTCTCAAAAAAGAAGCCACTCTAGGCAGTGTCTTCCTGCTTGCACATCATTGCAGCACAGTTTGATTGCTGCAGCAATGATGCATAGCAAAGAGAGGTGGCGTTTCACCATCCTTCTGTCCAGGGCTATATTTATTTTTCCACAGATCACAGTTGCTGTCGTTGCATGCTTTCAAGTCATTTCCAAATAGTGTCCACTCTAAGGAAACTCTATTATGGGGCCTTCTTGGGAAGATTTGTTTAGAGGGATTTTTGCCTTTGCCTTTCTCTGATTATTATTATTATTATTATTAACCTTTATTTATAAAGCGTTGTAAGTTTACTCTCTCTGATGGTGAGAGAGTATGACTTGCCTAAGGTCACTCAGTGGGTTTTCTTGGCTGAGTGGAGATTTGAACCCTACTCTCCAGAGCTGTAGTCCAATGCTCAAACCATGCTGGCTTTAAGACTACAGTACCAAAATGTTAAGTACCTTTTTATGGGCTACTGGGTTGTATTCTCACAGTGTAACCTAGCATAAAGGCAAGCAGAGATCAGATCTTTATAATTACAGTATCTGTGTTTTCAGCACTGTTGACACTGATACTCTGGACAGGTATGTTTTATTGGGAAGGAAGAAAAGGAAAGAAAGAAAGAAAGAAAGAAAGAAAGAAGACAAGGGAGCTTTCTGGTTCATGGGTCTGAAGAAGGCTGGGGGGTGATGATCAGCTCCATGCTTTTAAGAAGTCAGATTGGCTTTAAAAATAACCTCCCCATAACAGATAATTTCCAAGGCAACTAGAGATGGATAGCGATAAATTCACCCAGCTTTATTGCTTTTTTGTAGCTGAAGCAGTTTTCAAAAATTTGTCCAATATTCAGCGGTTTCTTTTTCCTTTATGAATACATATTAATGGGAAGGATTAATTGAATTGTACTGCCTTACACAAGCCGGTAAAAATTAAAATGTTCCAATATCTTTATTCAGTCCCACTTCAGTATCCCCAATTTTAAATACTTTGGAATCTGAATCTGAATATGTGTGTGTGTGTATTTGGGGAGGATGTCAAGATACAGAAACTGGGATCCTGCTGGAGTCTTATGCATGCATCAGTTCTCCTATGGAAGCCGTTGGACATGTGTGTCTGTTGCATAATGCTCATATTCAATTTAAGGTTTTGGAAGGAAAGTTGCACATAGGGTGTCAGTGTACATGTTTGCACATGGATGCACATGCAATTTCACATATGTGTTCTGGATGTTGTGCACCTGGTTGTACATTCAGTTGTGGAATGTTACGACTCAGTAATATGGTGGCACCATGAAACAACCATGTCATGTCGTGAATATAAAGTTATGCTCCATCTCCTCAGTGTAGGATCTCAGCCAGAATGTAACAAGTGGGCACAGGCTCACATACAAAGAAGACCAACGGAGAGCACCCAAGGTACTTGCCTAAAATTGCCCAGTGGGTTCCATAGCTGAGCAGGGACTCAAACCCTAGTCTTCCAGAGACTGAAACCTCCACACGATGCTGGCTCTAAACAACTTTTAGCTTTGTTCAGAGGGGGTTTGCCTTTGCTGTCCTCTGAGGACGAGAAAGTCAAACTTGGCCAAGGGTTTCCATGATGAGCAGGGATCTGAACCCTGGTTTCCTGGTCACCACACTGTCTCTGTCTTGGAAGTAACCCAAGGAGTGGATTAAACTTGAATGGAAAATAAGGATCCCATATTTCTCCGTCACCCTCCCTCCTCCCTATACTATGCATCAGAGGTTAATTCTTCCTAATCTCCTTCTCTTCACCTTATCCCTTTGGCGTGTGATGTATATGAAGCCTGACGCAATGATCAATGACATAGATTATTTCCTCACTGTTGGCAGATTGACTTTCTCTTGGTGCTGGGTATCAACGTTACTTTTCCGTCTATCCGCTCCACTGTCTCCCACATTTGATTTTTCTAAAATCTCAAATTCTCTCTGCCTCATGTTTGCAGAATTGTGAGAATTTCTTGAAGGTCTTGTCAAAGCACCAGCCCCTCGCTCATATTTATCCACAAAATGGCCAAATTAATAGGTGCATCCAGCTGTCTATATCCATGGATTTGTTATTTGCAGGAAGGACAATTTATCCCCAATTTAGAGCAACAGATATTTTTCAGATACACAGTTATTTGTTTAAACACCAATAAATCGGCCACCTGTTAGACAAATGTTACTTGAGAAGCGGTATATGTATTTAGTCAGTTGGATAAAATAGATATGATTCATCGACACAGATTCCTCTTATTGGTGGGATCCCTAAAAATAACATATCTACAGAAATCTGTCAGGATTGCTAACCAAGAATCTGTCACGAAGTTCTGCTCTGAAACCAAATCATCAAACGTGCCGGATTGACAAAGATTCTGCTTTTTAAGTCTGAGCCAAAATTGTCCAATTTCCTCTTGGGTGAAAACTTGGCGAATGCTGCCAGCCTTGTGAAGCAGACAGCACAAATTGTCTGCAGTGACTTGAGCTGTTGGCAAAAGTCGCCAGAGTTAAGTCACATTTTTCACCTTCCCTCTGTGTGTGTGAGAGAGACTGTATATATACACATACATATATATTAGCCAGGGATGCTCATTGCCTTTGATCAAGGTAACATGGTCACCCTTCTCTGCTCCAAAACTCAGTTGAATCATGCAACATTTTCAGGTTGTTGAACAGTGGGGGTATATATAGCTTTATGATAACTTGGCTGCTCAAGGTGCAGAATCTATTGGAGGGGAGGGAAGAGAGGAAGCATTGAGTACCATTAATAATACTTTAGAGTTATTATAATTCTGGAGTGGATTCTTTGTCCTACTGACAGGGAAGAGGCCAGTCTCAGCATTGCCTTTCGGATAAGGAGCTATGACAGTGGTTCTCAACCTTCCTAATGCCGGGACCCTTTAATACAGTTTCTCATATTGTGGTGACCCTCAACCATAAAATCTCAGTTCCCAAACCATTGGAAATATATGTTTTCCAATTATCTTAGGTAACCCCTGTTAAAAGGGGTCATGATCCACAGGTTGAGAACCGCTGAGCTATGAGATGGAGGCCCTTTGAACCAAAGAAGTTCTTAATTTTGGTCCTATTTCTTACCAGGTCGGTAACTCTGGGCTGTCCAACAGGAACACATCCTAAGCTCACAAAAAGGACCAGGCCAAACTCGGAAGCTGAATGTCCCTGCAACATATGCCATCTATCCCTATAGCATACGCTTCACTTTTCTCGTACAGCAGTCATGGCATTGGTATGGCCAAGGGGCCAAGATGACCATGGCTCTTTCTTATTATATTTGATACTACACAAGGCAGAGAAGGGTTTTGGCAACATGCCCCTGGCAGGCTAGATCTTCCCAAAGTGGTTTCATGAGACATGCTGTATTACTCTCCTCTCATATCATACCCACAAACACAGAGAGAAGGCCATATTCTCCAGGCGACGATTCCATTTGCTCATGCCCATCTCTTGCCAAAGTAACCATCTCAGTAAAATGGAAAGGGGGCAAGGCAGGGGACGAGGGAAGACCAGGAATACTGTGAAACGTTGGATGGATTCCTTCATGTGGAAGAAACAACAGCACTAAGGCTCTCTTTCTCCTGCACAAAAGTGCTGAAGACCCGAAGATCCAGTTCAAGGCAATCATTTTTTAGCTAACAACGTAATTGCAGCCCAATGGCATGAGACAAATAAGCAAATCGGCCCACACAGGCTGTCTCCTTACAACGGCAAAAAGTCAGCCCCCGAAGGTCATCTTATTAAAAGGGATTAGGGCTTTCCAGTTAAAACTTTCAGTGCTCTATGAAGCCAGCGGAGAAATTCATATTGTAACCTTTTCCTATCCCATAAAGCATTTAAGACCTGGGTTTTGAAAAACGATATAGCTCTCGTAATTCCCCTTCGAAGACCTCAAGGCTACCCAGAATTGCAGGAGGGGCTCAAAAGACCAAAGAACCTCTTAATTTTCACTTGGTCAGATTCCTTGCCAGAGCTGGTGGCCTGCAGGCAGTCTGGGCAGTCCAAAAAAAAAGGCGGCCGATGCCCACAAAAACAAAAAGGCCAAAGTCAGAAGCTGAACGTAACTAATAAGAATCCTTTGGTCATCAAAGATCCCTTCTTTGTTGGTAGCTGCAAAGCCACCCTCCATCTATTTAGAGGCGTGATGCTGCAGCAGATGTAGAGATGCAGCTCCTTGTTTTTGCATATGAGAACAACGAACTGCAGAACATTTCTTCTGATCAGTCCCATTATAGCACTGATCTGCCATTCGTACGAATGATTTCAGCCATCTCATGCAAACTGAAAAAATGTGCACATTGCTCCGAAGTACCACCTGCAATAGTGAATTGTGGAAAACTATGGCTGGAATCTATCGGGGCATTGCATGCGTGTAAGTGGACTTAATGTGTGGGAAATAGAATTGTGAAGATGCACAAAAACATCGAAATTCAATAGAGGACTGCTGTTTTGTAACTTCGTATCAGAGCCGGCAAAGGGGCCAATGCGCTTTTGGATACTGAGAGGGTTCTGGTGCATATCCAGCATTCCTGATGTGCAACGGTTACACATCTTTGCAAGTCAGTAAGTGGGTTTCTTAGCACCTCTGCTACCTAGTTGCATAAATGTTGCATAAATGGACATATAGACTTCCAGCTATCGATCTTTTCCATCAAACAGTCCATTGCTAATCTTCTTCACCAACCACCCAGTCCTTCTGTACTTGCTATTTGTGTGGCTTATGCTTTGCAAAGGAAAAAAGACCGTCATTCTCTGCAGCATTTCTTTTGTTTTTGCACAAATTACAGACACCTCCATGAAAGACAAAGTGCTCATTGTCTTATTCATGTGTTAGAGATGAGAATTCCCATAGAAGAGGGTCTCTCTTAAAGCTTGACTGAGAATGAGAAATTTATCCTAGTAAAAGCAGATCATGGAGCACTGGGGAAAGCTTGATTGATCTACAAACCTACTTTGAATATTACCTCTCATGAGTAGCTTTATTATCGTTATCATTTATATCATAGCTTTCCTCTAATGAGCTTGAAGTGGCATTCATGGCTCTCTTCCTCCCCAAATTCCCCTTATTTCAACCCTGCAACTAAAGTAGACTGGACTCAGGGTCAAACTGGACAATGCATTCATCATCACATTATTTTGCAGAGTGCTCCCCCAAGTGGTGAAAGAAGTCTGTTGGTCGCAGAACATGACATCCCTTGCATATGTATGTCGTATTTAAATGTAAACATGAGCTCAATTTGCAAGTCAGATTGCGAATCAAGCTTAATTGAATCAGTTTAATTTGCAAGCCAGATCTCTAAGGAAGTCCCATAATGGGAGGTAAAATGGGTTAATTGCAGAGATTTGGCACTTTGGAAGTCACGCTTGGACTGAAAATGTTGGGTCTTTATGAATCCAAACATAGACTTGAATAAAGTCATAAATACAATTGGTGTGAGTCATAAAACAGTGGAATTTAAATCAAATTTTGGAGAAAGGTGACACATTAATTAAATAAATAATTAATAGAAGTCAGCTTCCCATCTGCCTTGGAGCAGCAAAGACCAACATGGGTTCTGGGAAGCGCAACCCACTGAATCCAATGAGACTTTGACCGCATCCACACTGTAGCAATAATCTGGTTTGTCACCACTTTAAATGGCTCAGCTCAATGCTATGGAATTCTGGGAACTGTACTTTGTTGTGGCACCAGAGCTCTCCGACAAGGAAAGCTAAATGGGTTGCAAAACAACAGCATTGAGCCGTGGCTGTTAAAATGGTGTCAAACTTGATTATTTCCGCGGTGCGGATGCAGCCTTACTTCCAGGTAAATAGGCTTAAGCACACTCCTTCCAGCTCCTCAAAGGCTCTGATAACACACTATTAAAATAAATATTGTCATTTCAAGTATTGCAGCTTTCCAAAGAGGAGCCAGTGAGATCTCTCCATGTTTACGGGGTGCAAATTTCAATAAAATATTAGTGCAAACTGAACAGGTGTAGCCCCTGCGGCCTTTTGTATGGATTAAAGGCGGACAGATCATTAAAAGAAATGATGCATTGTTAGAGCCTCAGGCACAGCCATACTTCACACAAACAATACCTTTAAGGTAACATATATAATATTATTTGATTTCCTTTGCTCTTTTCAGAGACGCTTCTGCTATACATTGTACCTTGGGTTTTTGAGGTGTGCTTTTCACCAGAGGCAAAGGACTTAATTAATGCAAACAGTAGCTGAGGTTTATGACTGTAATTCCCATTGTTACCATGATAGCACATTATCTTCCTCATGTGGGCTCTCTCTGCCTAGGTCCGATCCCAATTTTTCCCTATTGACTTTCAAAAACTCTTACTTCGTCACGATTTTTTTGCTTTCTATGGACCTTCTCCCAGCGCTTTCCTTTCTCCTTGCTTTTGCAAAATATGTACAGCTCTGTGTAAATGTACAGCGCTCTATAAATAAAGCTTAATAATAATAACAATAATAATATTAGTCTCCCTCCTTGGAAGTCTTTAAACAGAAGCTGTCGGGGATGCTTTGATTGAGAGTTCCTGCATGGCAGGGGGGTTGGACTGGATGGCCCTTGTGGTCTCTTCCAACTCGATGATGATGGTGATGATGATAATAATAAATATACCTTAGAGTCCACAGTATAAGAGAGATTTAATAGCCCCAACCTCATAGCAAGGGCTACTGTTTGCACTACTCTCATTAACAATCACTCCTAGAATTTGCCAAGCAATGTCTCCAAAAGACACACACCTGACATATCCCAATGTGGCACAATGATTTCTAATGAATCCTCTTATAATCCCACTTTTTCAGCTGCTTCTCGAATGTCCCAGTTTCTTTCTCTTCTTCTCCTTGTCTAGGCTTACTTCCCCTTACTAGGCAAACTGAGTTCAAAGTGCAAAAATAGTTTGGACTCAGGGGAGAGTAGTGGAAGGGGAATCTTGTCCTTCCCAGGAGGCTCAAGCAAAAGCAAACCGCGGCAGCCTCTTTTAGCTGGTCTGTTCTTCCTTTTGTCAACTCAACCAGACTCTGATGTTGCTTGGTTCCAGATTTAATCTCTGCGATATTGGAAGGTGTGAGCTGGGTGGCATGATTTCGTCCACTCCTGTCCTTTCCTCCTTGTGTCAGGTCAGTTTAATGCGAACTACTCATCTTGGAGGCACTGAAGCAAGCTAAGGACAAAGGGAGAAAGTCGAGTCAGAAGAGAAAGAAATTAGGACATTTTAAAGCAGTTTATCTGGGGCAGTTGGAGAGTATTTGAGGATAGAGATGAGAGAACCAGCTTGATACTAAGGATGCATCAACATTGCAGATTGAAAGCATTTCGACACCACTTTTGCTGCCATGCCTCAATGCTATGGAATTCTAGGATCTGTAGTTTTGTGAAACTTCACCTCTTCTATCAGAGAACTCTGGTGCAACCACAGACTACAAATCCCAGGATCCCATAGGATAGAACCATGACAGTTGAAGCTGTGTCAGACTCCATTCATTCTGCAGTGTGGCCGCAAGCCAGGTTGCCTCCATTTTCTTTTGCGAAATGCTGGAGTTTTAGCAAAGCTTAGAATGAAATTCTTAGTTGGTGGCTGCATGGCCATTAGCCAGTGACTCCTAACAGCTATACAACCAAA
Organism: Sceloporus undulatus; assembly: GCF_019175285.1. NCBI lineage: Eukaryota > Metazoa > Chordata > Lepidosauria > Squamata > Phrynosomatidae > Sceloporus > Sceloporus undulatus. Next base: position 167,145,645 of record NC_056527.1, on the reverse strand, counting down.
AATATGGATGCTATCCATTGGGCAAGCTGACCCCTCCTTTACTTTAGTTGCAAGACGTTCTGCATGGGGGAAAGTTGGACTTCATTCCATCCAAGCCCTAGACAGCTACAGGAAACCATTAAGCCAAAGGTGTCACATTTTCTCTAAGGGCAGCCCCACACCTTTGGTGCCAAATTATATTTGACATTTAATTTAAAAACCCATGTAATGCAAAATGCTGGGACCAGTCGGGGAAGGAGAGTATGTTCCTTTTGACATTATTTTATTTTTTGGTGAAAAATGGTTCTCTATTTGCTTTCATTTCCTCAGCCCTCAAGAGCCAAGTTTATCTGGAAGCGAGAAACACTTGGGGTGTTATTTTCTTTCTTTCTCTCCACTGTTGTTGTTAGCCCGGCATCAACGGAGGAGCCTGTGTTGAGCCTGGCCTCCGCTATGGGTTCAGGTGTCCTTAATTAAATAAAACAACGTACGGGAACTGTGTGTCCAAGAGGAGCCAAGGAGGTGGGCTCTTGCGGCGGAATAATGCCAAAGTCAGACCTCGGATTCCTGGCGCAGGCTTTCTCTATTCAGCAGGTGTAATGTGGAAAAGAGAGGGGCATTATGTGCTTGCAAGTGGCACACTCTACATTGGGGCGCATGGCCTGGTCTTGACCAAAGGAAGGATTTTGTTTTCCTTCCCAAGGCTGTCACTTTTTGCAAATCCAGTGGCATACCTCTCTTCATTTTGCAGGAATCTTCTCTGGTCTCCATTGTTCTCAATACATTTCTGCAGAACTGAACACTTTATTCTATGAATGAATGAACGCTTTATTCCAGCCTTCCCTGACCTGCCATCTTCCAGATGTATTGTACTATAAGTACTATCATCCTCAGCCAGTAACGGCTCAATATCTAGACTGTGACAGGAGTGAGTTTGGGGGGGCATATTTTTTTATTACCGAACACCTTGGTGGATACTAGTCCAACTAGAAGTGATGCCACATGAGAAGACTGAAGGAGAAACAAATCTTCACACTTTGAACTGTTAGAGAATAGTGCTACTTTTCCCAAGTAAGGTGAAAAAATATCATTTCAAGTAAAAGGAGCCAGATGCAACTGGAAGGCAGTGTCTGAAAAAGAGGCCAATTTTCACCCAATGATTCCTCCCTGCAGCCTGCACCTACCTATTGCATCTCTGAAATACTTCCATGCTCAGCCACATATCAGTCATAATCGGGTCTGGAAGTGATGCAGTGTCACTGTTCTTGTATTATATATATTATACTTTGCAGCTGGTTCTTTGGGGTGTGTGGGAGGGCATTTTGTCACTGTTTGGGGGTGAAGGTATCAGACATAAAGCAGACAGAATGCAAAGATATAGCCGTGTTAGTCTGTAAAATCAGTGTGCAAAGAGATCTTGTAGCACCTTTGAGACTAATTGAAAGAAAGAAGTTGGCAGCATGAGCTTTTGTAAACTTAAGTATACCTCCTCTTCAGATGATGATGATGATTAAAGTTTATTTATATAGCACCATAAGTTTTACATAGTGCTTTACATAATCATCAAAGCAAGACAAAACCTGCCTATGGCGTGCAATCTAAAAAATCACCAAGCGTGAAATTTTAAAAACAAACCATTAAACAAATTAGCATTAAGTAGCTCTAAAACTTGGATGCATTTGGATCTGGCATTTGGATCTGGTCCAAATGCATCTGAGGAAGTAGACTTGTCTGCGAAAGCTCATGCTGCCAAATTCTTTCTTTCAATTAGTCGCAAAGGTGCTACAAGATTGCACAACTGAACATGCAATTAAATACACATGTTCTTCTATATGTGTGGTGCAGAACATTCCATGCACAGACCCACTTCTGCAACCTAGAGCTGAATGCAGATCTTCCTCACTGAATAAAAACATCCAACTGTGTGCATAAGTGAAGTGTGGATATCTAAGACGCCAACAGTATTTCAGCTGAACTGTTCATGAACATTCCTTGGCATGCGCAAGCAAATCCGCCAATGGTTTGCAAAGCTTAATGTGTGCATCTGCAGCTATAATTTTGTATCTACAGGAAGGTTTGGGCGATGAGTCCTCAAGCTGATTGCAGGACTGCTGTATGAATAAAACGATTGCAATTGTTGGTAGAATTTCTTTTATTGCATGTTTCGTCCCGGGATATTTACCTGTGGACATTTTCCCACCCTTTCCCTCCTAGCAGCTGCTGCAACCCTGTCTTGCCTTTAAGTGAGACCATATGTAAAAGCGACATGTCCCATTCCTCTCAGCCCCCAGCAACTTGGCCCCATAAGCACCTGCTGCATTGCATTAACCAGGTGATTAGTCTCGACTTGTTCCCTGCAGGAGTGTGAGCCAAAATGGAAGAAAAGAGTATTGCTCCAATATTGGGGGAGAGAATCGGGGGAATTGCTAGCAAGGAAATTGTATGCACACATGTGTTCTGAGTTAAGTTATTTCCTTCCCATTGCTGGATGCTTCTCCCCTTCGTGTCAAAGTATGGCTTGGAAGGTCAAAAGGAGGGGGGGAAATTAGGTGAATAAATAATACAATACAAATCACATCACACCTCTTTTTTAAATAGCCCCTTCCCCTTTCCTGCGCATTGCACAGCTGTGTTTCCCAAGGTGAGGAAATGTTCTTAACATTCTCTTGCTGCTAGGGTCATTTGCAAAGGATCTCTGCTCCCCCTCAAGGAAACAAAGAGATGCCAGAGTTGTGAGATCCTGCAGCATGGAGACAGAGCATAATTTTATACTCACAGAGCGATGGGGCAATGGCACATTAGAGAGCTGCAGCACCGCACCACAGAATGCACAAACATGCGTACAATGTGTGATTTGGAAGCTCAATTTGTGCCTGCGTGTGGTATACCCAAAGGCATTACATGTGCAATGGCACTGCATGGTCAGCCCTGGTTCTGCAAATTTCTACTGAATGTGGGCAGTACCCAATGACTAAAAAAAGTACAACAACATGTGTAAAAGAAGGGATCTTGCAGCACCTTTGAGGCTAACTGAACATAAGATATTGTAGCATAAGCTTTCGTAGACTCAGTCAACTTCCTCAAATGCATGGAGTGAACTGGTGCCCAGGAAGGACATTTACAACCAGACTGTATTAATAGCCACAGAAATGCATACCTTGTGGGTATGGGGAAGAGGTGACAAGTTCGGTTTTAACTATAATTGTTGAGGGTTTTCAAGATAGACTGATATAAACTTTCTGAGGAAGCTATGTAAAGGAATCTCAAAGCCCTGAAACCAACAAATTGCATGAACGGAAAGCTGCATTTTCTGTGGGGAAACTTGTTTTCTGTGCAGAAGTGTTATTTTCTGTGCAAAAATGCAATGCTCTGCACATACATGATTCCTTCAGCTAGAACATTTCCAAATAATAAGCTGTCCTTAGAAGAACTGCTGCTTCATCCAGAACGTATTTAGTTGCAATTTGTTCATCCTATCGCTATTTGGGAATACAAGAACAGCACATATGACCCATTCAGCCAGTGTGATATAGTTTGAGTATTGGACTAGGACTCTCCAATAGGCCAGGAAAGCCCTTGGGCAAGTCACACTCTCTCAGCCTCAGAGGAAGGCAAGGGCAAGCCCACGTTGGAAAAAAAAACCTTACCAAGAAAAGCCCCAAATAGGTTCACTGTAGGGTCTCCATTGGTTGGGAATGTTTTGAAGGTACCCAACAACAACAACAACATCTATGGCCCACATTTTCGATTGCTTGGGCAAACGCTGGTGTCCGTTACTTTTGTTGAGTTGCAGAATGAGCTCGTGGAACTAAAACAGGACCTCCTAACAATGCATACAGGAGTTTTCGACTTGGATAGAAGAGGGAAAGAAGGTTCCCTTTCTGGTCCTGACAGCTCTTGACAGCTTTCCTTTGCTAAGCGCAGGGGGATTTGTAAGGTATCCGTGTGCTGGATGTCTCCCCTCCGTTCTCTTCTCCGTTCTCAGTTTCACTAATTAGCAGATCCGTGTGGCTTCACTTTATGGGGTTGTCACACAAGGAATGCTCTGACTGACACCTGATCTGCTGGGAGAGAACAGGAGAGAATGCGGTATATTAATGTCAGCTTTCATGGGCCTTGCAACTGGCAGGAGCAGACTCTCCCCTCGCGAGGCTGGTCAAGTGGATTAAGGGTGGAAAGACATTTCATTGGGCTCCACAGACTCCGCGAAAAGAGCATCTTTTGCAATTCCCTGGCTTCTTGCAATAATAGGCCCTCCTCCACTTCAGCATTCATACAACCGCCAGGTTGATAAGACGCTTTCCAGCAACGGAACGTGCCGAAAGAATGCACATATTCTAAAATGCAAACGGACACAAGTGAGCATTCAAAGGCATGCAAATACACTTCAGTCCAGGGGAAATTGTATCAGTTAGGTAAATGTGTGAATACATGTGCAAGTCGGAGGGGAAAGGTAGAGAAATGGTTAGAGTTTTTGCAGGCTGGTGTTTGGTGATTGCTAATTTATGTTTTGAAAAGATTTTATGGGTTTTTCAGGCTCTGTGGCCATGTTCTAGAAGAGTTTGTTCCTGATGTTTCGCCCACATCTATGGATACACACACACACACACACACACACACACACACACGAAGATGCCAGCCACAGATGCTGGTGAAACATCATGAACAAACTCTCCTAGTACATGGCCACATAGCCTGAAAACCCCACAAAAAACTATGGATGCCGGCTAGGTCATGTGTTTGCAGACTTTCTCTTTGTTTGCATTCCCATGTCTACTCTCTTCTTGCATCGCCCCAACCTGCAACCATTTTTTCTGCCATTTCTTTCTTCCCTTTGACCCTTTCTTTGATTGTTCGCAACCTATCATGAGTAAAATTATCTTTATATGTTTTAAAAAGAAGACCCACCTTGTTTTCGCTCTCCTTTTGACTGTGTGGGTGGGTGAGCGTGGGACTGGTTGTTGCTCAGCTCTTGCCTTGCTGATGTGATTCTTCTTTTTCAGAGAACCACATATCCCAACAGGTTTCAGTGTGGGAAATAGATACAAAGGGTATGTCTGCACAGGCATATTGGTTTCCTTATACTCTCAATGCAACCTGTCTTCGCAACACAGGGCCAAATCCCCAATTTTGGACCGTCTTCACAAAGGGAAAACCACTTCTCCACTGAATCCATCTTCAATAGGATTTTAAAAACTCATCTTTTGCTTTGGATTTTGCACACAACTGTAAGTCACCAAGAGGATTCCAGTCTGTTCATTTCCATATAAACACACTTAATGCATAATGCAAAACCTGATCATTCACAAATGCATGAATGCAGCCCATTTGACTCCTGCCCCTGAAACAGCGTGGCCCATTGGTCAAGCTGACACTTCCAAGAGGAGCTCAGGAGGTCCAACCTTGGCACTATTTCTAGTATCGAACAATGCCCGAATGATAAACAGCAAACAAGCAAGACCATTAGCCAAACCCAGTGGATAATTAATGTCCTCTTCTACACAACACACAAACTCTTGGAGGATCATTTCCAACTTGCTAACTGTCAGCTCCAGCGCTAAAAAAAAAAAGAAATGACTTCTCATTTCCAACCGATAATGAGAGCAAAGCGGTGCAAAGACAGATGAGCTGAGTAATCTGTTATGGAGCCTGGTGAGAAAGAGGTCCATTTTTCTCTCCCACTCTAGTGGCCATTCCAACATAAAATAACTGTGAAATTGCCTTAAACCTTGGGCTGGGATGTGTAGGGTAGAATAAAGGGGCTGCCAACCTCTTCCATTCCAGCTGGGTTCCAGCTGTTTGGAAAAAGGAAACAACCCACAACTTTCTGTTTGGGGCAGAAGGCCTTTATGTGTTGAGAGTCTTTTTCTCATGACCATCTGTTCCTCTTTCTCCAGCCACCCAGCCTTGCATGGATTACCCAGATATTATTTTTTTCCCCAGGAATATATTTATTTGGCTGAAAATATCTCTCTCCCCTCCCCGCATTGCAAAGTTCTCAGGGAAGATAACCGGATTTTCAATACACACAGCTGGGACCCGCTTTTTGAACGGAGCGGGGCTGTCCACATCTGCTTCGCGAATGACCAGATGGGGCATGAGAACCTGAACAGGACACTTGAAACCTTCACACAAGGGTCCAGTCAGTGGCAGACTTTCCCAGCGTTTCCTCTATGGTTGGCTCTGGACCAAAAGGAAGAAAGGATGCGACAGTTCATTTTGTTCACAGCCTACCTACCTGCTATGAACCATCTTTCAACTGTGGGAAGCACACAAGACATCCAAGAAAATGCTTCCCAAGTCTCCCCCAAGTAGAAGCTGGGCTGAGGTTTTGGGACTCAGAGAAGACCGGTTCTTCTATTAGGCAACCACTTTCAGAGGACAGATGCTGGGAGGCAACATGGCACCCTGATAACCGTTTCTTCTGAGCATTGTGCCCACAACCTCTTCTCTTGGAAGGCAGAGCTGAGTGTGCCACAGACCTCGTCCTGCACCCTCCATATCGGTCTGCTGTCTTCTAATGTGCAAGAGGACCTTAAGACTGAGCAGCTAATCTCTTTTGCTCCTTTATGGGAGTGAGTGCCATCTTGGGTTTTTTTTTTTGCCTTGAGCAACAAAATGGAATATGATAAGGCCACAAACCATACATTTATTTGCATTCCAAAGATGCGACACAGCAAATGTCAAGATTGCAGTACTGAATGCAAAAAGGTAATAATTAAAACAAAACAACCAATGTAGAATGTTGGTGAACAAAATACAGTGCATCCACGCTGTACGCAGGCACACTATATGTGGCTTCAAGCTTATGCTTGAAGCCGTGCAACAATAAAGTGTATAGCGCACGCGCCAGTAGCACATGCGCCATGCAGTGCCGAAAGCACCCCCCATTGTTTTGAATGGGGCGTGAGCATACATGGAATCCCCCTCATAACAGATCCCCCACATAAGGGAATGGCGCACTGTACATCACAAATGAAAATATAAAATAGAAGGGTGAGAGGAGAAATAGAATCATACATTTATTAGTCTCCTCCCTGTTGGTACAATATGACCGAATTGCTCTTATGATACCTTACCAGTCCCCTATCTCTGGTCTTCATGACCATTGACAGGACTTTAATGACCATTGATAGGTTAGTGACTGATAAAGATATCATTTGGGTACATATCCTCCAATAAAAGCTTCTTGGCCTTTTGACTATGATCAGGGGCTGCTCTCACCATTGCCCATTTGGGTGTTCATTCTTCACAGTTCTTCTGTGGAGAAGACAAATATACAGCGATTTCCTTTTTTTCACAGCTAAAAGTCCATTCCAGCTGTTGAAGAAAGCTTCTTGAGCCAATCCATTCAATTGTTTCTAGAGGTCTTTCAATTAATGGTCTCTTGACTCTTTGATGACTGTAATGGTAGCTTAGGGAGATCAGACATGGACAGAGTTGCTGCAAATGCTCATTCCACATTGGTTTCTTAGAGCAATGGACAAATCAGTTCTAACTGCCTGGAACATGCCTCATCCCCTCCATGAAGGTGGTGCAGGTGGTTTTCCACAACACACATAGTCCCAAGAAGGAGGAAATGACCATCACTTTAGCTAATGAGTGTGTTATCACCAAGTGTGTCCAGATGCAGTGAAGGAATGATATCCTTCTTCCTCCAACATCCAAGTCCCTTGGCTGCCAATCCCGTGAAGATACTTAACAGTTATTGCTTAGCATTTATAACTTTGAGTTTATGGCTCTGCTGCATTTTCTGTTGAAACTTCAGACTGTTCCAAAATGTGATCAAAATGGCAGGTGAGCAAGTGGATCCCCTGGAGAAACACCTGTTATTATCTGTTGCGTCTGTTTATCAATCAGTCGCCTATATCAATCCATCATCTATCTATTCATCTATCACAGAATGGGGTTTTTTGAACTCCCAGCAAATATGCTGGCTAGTGAAGCCTGGGAGTTGTAGTCCAAAAAGTAAGATATCCATTGTCAAAATAATGCAGTTTGACATGTCTTTAAGTGCTGGAACTCTATCCTATGAAATCCTAGGATTTGTCACTTTACAAAGTCTTTAGCCTTCTCTGCCAAAGAGTCCCTCAAAAAACACTAAAGGCCTTACCTTTAATGGATTTGTTTAGGAGATGCTGCATGATAAAAATAGTTCAACAGTGTACATTGCTGGGACTTTGTGAGTTTCTTAAGGCGAAAACGGCACATTTAATGACAGATAAATCGATGGTATAATAAGTCCCCAAAGTGACACATATCTTTTCCCATCTACCAGCCTAAAGGTGGTTGCGTGAAACAGCAAGGAACTGGCATTCCAAGCTTTGGAGAGCTTAGATGGGGAAATAGATAGTGTCTGCCATTTTTTAGATATGTAGAGAGATAACCTTTCAAATATGAAAAAGGTGTAGCTTTTTGTATCTAGAAGGGATGATGGGAGTTGTAGTTGATGAGGGATGATGGGCACTAGGGTGGGAAATCCTACCTTATGCTTCATGTGGCAGTATGGAAAAGGGCTCCATTAATAAAAGATGTAACAGCGTGAGTAATTTCCAAGCAACATAACAGTCTCCCTTGAATTACTCTTATTGTTTCTTCCAGTGTAGCCGGGGAGCAGGGAAAAGCAATTATTTTAGATGATAGCATCTAAGAGCATGGCTCTGAACATGGTTTCTTTTTCCAAGAACATGCACCCTTCGCTTTACAGCTGAGAGGCCTGGAGCATTTCAGGAGAGGGATACCTTATCTCCAATGCCACATGCAACGTTAATTTTAAATATTGGCAATGGCGGCATTTTTATTAACCTGCAAATCAAAGGAGCAGGTTATGAGATGGCATGCTAATTTTTTTTATTTTAAATGAGGCATGCTGCCTATGTTTATCTTTGTTTTATTATGCATCCATTTGTGAGGTTACCTCCTTATTGCAGAGTAGTGGGTGGGTAAAAGGGCGCATGCCTATGTGCACATGCGCACACACTGCAGCTTGAGACGGGAAAATATCTCAGCTAGGAATCCTGTGGGTGTCTTATGCCTGAGTAAGATCCCCTACAGAAACAGTTGGGCATGGTGTATGCAGATGTGCATATATACATCAGATGTGCACTGGGTGCACTTGTGCATGATACATATGGTGTCATGAGACATGCCTTGCACATGATATGTCTCATATGGGATATGCATAGGATGCACATGAGACATGCATCTGCACAACTTCAGCTTCCAGAATTCTTGGTTGTTGGCCAAGCTGGCTGTGCTTTTGAAAGCTGAAGTCCAAAACAGCTGGAGGACCAAAGTTTGGGAATCCTTCCTTTAAGGCATTGGCATCTCATGACGACAAATGCGCCGGGGTTGCTTCTAACTGTGAAGGACAGCTAAGATTCAGTGGGTGCCAATGAAACCTGGCTTCATCTTACACTTGGTCTTCCCCATATTATATAAAACCCATATTCCTGGTGTGTGTGTGTGTGTGTACTCAGCTGTTTAGCATCTGAAAACCGTGATTCTTTCAACTGTGGCACTGTGCTGATTTAATTTCCTCCATTTCATTATCTCCCTATTAAATGCCAGAGCTGGGTAACAAAGGCTCAATTTGGAATGTATACGGCGGCATCCGTTCTGCGCAGTAAAACTTGCAGGGCTCTTTCTTAAGATTAAATCCCCATAAGGACAGAGAAGGAGAGAACAATGCCGGTTCTGAGCCACAGAAAGAAAGGAGGATTTTGATCTGATGCAACATGACTTTCTCGCTGCCTGGGTAGCATATCATCTCTCCCCAGCAAAAAATGTAAACCTCACTATAATCCCCCCAAACTGTTTCCATTGTTCTGTCCAAACCTGAAAGAGGAGGAATAATTGGATGCAAATTGAGGATTTGGTGGATATATTTTTAGCCTATTCAATTTAATTACAGCCATCAGCTTGCTGTCTAATTTTATGTCATTATACATCTGGGATTCTGAGCAGGTTGGTGAGCAGTGCATTCAGGACAAAGCAGAATAGGATTCAAATTTGCTTGGAGAGGAGAAAACACATCTGCATTATTGATTGGGATTTGCAGCCTTCTCCTCTGACTTTCTCCAATCCCTCCCAACAATTGTGGATTTTTAAACTCACAAGCCATAGTGCCCTCCAGCAAAGCGCATCAGTCAAGCTGGTGGACATTGTCCTGGGTCAGATGTTGCTATAAACGCCAGTGGGTGCCGAATCCCTTCTGGATTTAAGTCCAAACTTTAAAGCATTCAAATATGTGGGATCTAATTTTTAGGGGCATTCAGCACCTTGGATAGCTCAGGTTACGTCTGAACTATAACCCAGAGCAGATTCACCACCTCACTGACATGAAAGCCAGCCGTTTCTGCCAGTGTGGTATAATGGTTTGCGTGTTGGACAAGGACACTGGGAGACCAGGGTTCAAATTCTGACTCAGCCATTGGGCAAGTCATGCTCTCTCGGTCTCAGAAGGTGACAATGGCAAAGCCTCTCCGATGAAACTTGCCAAGAAAACTCCATGATAGGTTCCCCTTATGGTCACTACAAGTCAGAAATGACTTGAAGGCACACAACTATGAAAAGCCTGTTAACAAAATGTTGCAATAGGAAGTGCTTCTTCTTATGGTTACTAGCCAGCCATTCATCCTCGTCTTCCTGTATGCCATTTTTATCCTCATCCAACAGTCAGCCCATTTTGTCCCATCTATGGGTGGTGATAATGCATGTGTTGCATGTAGAATATGGGTCCTCCCCTTTTTTCCTGGTAAGTTGGCAACCTTTATTCTGGCAAACCCTTTCGATTTAGGGATGGGCAGAGGGGATATTTCCTAGATGAGCAGAACCATAATTAAATTCATTTAAAATATTGATATCTTGTTTTTTCTCGTCAGAGGAAAGGCAGGATATAAATGGAACAAAGCCATCAATAAAACAGTTAACGGGGGATTTCAACATTAAACATAAACACAATGAGACAGCTTGCCAGAAGCAGCCAAATCCCAGGCTTCAGTGGGACAGAGACGTGGCAGCTAAAGTTTAATTTAAATGCTTCAGTGCTGTGGTGTGGATAAACCTTAGGACACAAACTAGAGGCTTCAAACTACAAGAAAAAAGCTTCCATGGAAATATTACAGTGGTAAAAGTGGCTGAACAATGGAATAGACTGATTCAGGGGATGCTGGAATTTTAAACAGAGTTTGAATGGGCATCTTTTAGGAATGTTATAGTTGTATATTGCTGCTTGGTGAGAAGGGATTTAGGTTAGACTAGATGAACCTTGGAGTCCCTGGAAACCCATTGCCTCTATGTGCAACTTGGGCTTCATCCACAGAGTGCAATTACAAACTTTTAAAACACCAGCTTTGCAACTGTGCTCCTTGTTTTAAGAAGAAACACCCTCCAAAGTGGTATCTTAGTGAAAAGCCTTGTGTTGCTTCACATTTTCCTCCCCTTTCCTGGCTGGCAGAGAGAACATAAAAATAACATGGCGCTAAATCACCGGTTTCGTAGGTGCAGCACTGGCTTCCATGTTAATTAATCTTTAATGCTATTAATTGGTTGTCTGCCTCATGACAAGAAAAACGGTAAACACTCTTCACAAATCAATTTTTTCTCCTTCCAAGCAGCTGGTTATTCCTCGACAGACAGAAACAATTCTCAGTTGCTTTTCTTCCATCGAGTGAAGTGAGCAAGGCCAAGCAGATAAGGTCAATGAGCCAGTCTGTTATTTTCCAATAGTGTCAGTTTGGATATGAATGCATGCCAAGCTCTCGGAGTTGATTTCTTTTGAATCAGGTTTGCCTTTCATTGTTGGGTTGTACAAAACCAACACAAGGCTGGTTATGATGCAAGAAAAGAAATGAAGAACACTGGTTTTGAGATTTATTCATCCCCCCCATTAATTTGTTTCATTTATATCGTGTCTTTCTCCCAGGACAGGAACCAACTTGGCTTACACCAGCTTAAAACAAAATACAGATTTAGAAAACTATCAGTACAGTCGGCCCTCCACATCCACAGATTCTTATTCCATGGATTCAACCATCCACAGCTGTATATTTTAAAATATATATAAATTCCAAAAAAAACCCCTTGATTTTGCTCTTTTATATAAGGGACATCATTTTACTATTGCTGTTGTGTGCCTTCAAGTCATTCCCGACTTATGGTGACCTTAAGGCGAACGGATCATGGGGTTGTTTTTTTTGGCAAGATTTGTTCAGAGGAAGTTTGCCATTCCCTTCCCTTGAGGATGAAAGAGTGTGACATGCCCAAGTTCAGCCATTGGGTTTAATGGCTGAGCTGGGAATCGAACCCTGGTCCCCAGAGTTGTAGTGCAACACTCACGTCTTGCAGAAGCTTTGCTGGTTTTTATTTTAGCATGTGCCTCAATTCTTCAGATGTAGTACAAAGGAAATGTCTTGCCTGAGGCTGGCATTTGCTCTTCTTGGCAAGGCAGGGAAAATCTTTGGTCTGGGACCCCAAAACGATTGTTGCCAACTCAACAGCTGGTCTGTTTTGATACCAGTATATGTGCGCAGAAGTCAGATATTTGGCATAAGCTTTGTCTCTATAGGCTGAGAGTTTTTCTGTTGAGCTAACTTGACATATATACCAATATCCAAAAGGGCATTGTTCCTACCTAGTTTGGATAATGAGATTTTGTTCTAATTAGCGAATAAAAAACCCCAACCCAACACATTTCCAGGGAGTTCTTATATCACCTTCATTAGTTCATCCTTGCATGATCTTAAGTGCTGCTTTATATACCGTATTTGCATACCCTTTTGCAGAGTCCTGAGCATTATAAGTCACCTTAAAAAAAGGAGATGTTATTGTACGCTTGAAGCTCGTTTCGCCTAAGCACCCCCCTCTTCTCCCTTGCAAATAATATCTCCATATCATATGGATCTATTCCCTTACAATGTCAGAGCACTTAGGATGCAATTAAAGGTGCATGATCAGAGGCTTAAAATACTCTTTTCCCTCTCCCTCTCTCTGTGTTTCTAATTAGATTTGGAATCATTTTGCAAGTGCAGTGAGCATGAGACTATAATTAATATTAAATATGTTACTTCAAAGGAATGCTGGAGGCAAGCTGGAGGTCCCTTTGAGGCCCCGTAATGGTTAAACCACATGTATGAATAGGAGTCAACGTATGGTTGCGCCATGGCAGAGGGCTGTTAGGAAACCGACAGCTAATTCATAATCTAGGGAAGCATCGAAAGGGCAGAGGTATTATTTGTAGACATCTAGTATGCAGGAACCTGAGATGGAAGCCAGCCTTGCTGGGCTTAGGCAATGGATGCTGGTGGCCATGGACAAAAAGCAGACAAGTCTTCTGAACAAACCTGACCTAGGATAAGATTCTGGCATCATCCAGAGGTTGGAAAGATAGCAACAAAAATGCAATTAGTTATAGTTATAGCCCCATGGTCCCCAAAAGTAGTTAGGTATCTAGTTATATGAATCATTTCAAATGTATTAAGGGCAGTACAGATCGGCACTTTGTACCGGCCTGACTGCGTACCAGAGCTGAACATGCTCCAAGCCCTAGTATCGCCGCCCAGCCACCATCATGGTGCGTGCCCATCCACACGGCGTGCGCAATGATGATGTACATGTGGCACAGCACCCAAATGGTGCTCTGCACAAGGGGTGTCATATGGCGCATGAGTGTGTGTGGCACCCCTTCCAGAAGCAACTTCTTTTTGCTCCCAAGATAGAGTGGATTGGTCCCACTCTGTGTGGCTGCTGTGACACTGATCTGGGGCAGAAAGGGGCAACGTTCAGCCACCCCTCTGTATTGTCCCTTACTCTCTTCAATGTTACAAATGTCTGCCATGGCAGAGTCTAGGACCTGGAGCAAAGGAAAAGAGATTCCACCTAAACATTGGGAAGGACTTCGAGGTGGTAAAAGCTGTTTGACAGTTTGATAGCTGCCTTGGAGAATGGTGGAGTCTCTTTGGAGGTTTGGATGGCCATCTATTTGGACTCCTTGGATTGTGTCTTTCTGTATGGCCAAAGGGAGGGTGGATTGGATGGCCCTTGGGGGTCTTTTCCAACTCTAGCATTCTATGATTCGATGAAATTTGATGACCAAAGCGACATTTCAGTGGGAGGTCCCAGAATTTTTATTAGGTGGGAAATGCCCTCATTTTGCTCCCCCTGTAACTATACCATTTGGTCAACTCAGGCTTCCACACGTCTGAAAAGGAGGTGCATGGAGATGCTGCTACACAATAACTTCTTCTGGCCTTTTTACTGTCATGGGTATTTCTGGGGAAGTCTCACTGCAAGAGGGAAATGGATAATTCCAAGGGGAATTGCATTCCTCAGTTGATCCCACAGTTGTCAGTTTCTGGTTAGGTTTAACAGTTGTGAGTGAGCAGACAGGAGCAAAAGAGAAGTGAATGGGCTTCATAGTGAGATAAACGTCTCCAGAATTGTGGCCAATCACTTTGTATGAACGTTGTTTGACTCTCCTTTGCACAAATAATTCTTCAGACCTACACACTATCCTGATGCAATTCCTGGGGACTCATCTTTTCTGCCAAAAGAAACACACACATCACAACCCCCAAACCAAATAGCAAAACTAACCAACAAACAAAGCTCCAAACCCAAGCAGATGCATGACTGAACAAACTAATTAGAAACTAGTGTTTGGGGAAAGTTTGGATAAATGTCCCAATAAGGCACTTGAATAATCTCACGGTGCACATGTCAGCAGTTATAGATATATATCTCTGTGTTTGTGAAATTAATTCAGAGGGATTTTTTTAAACATTTGCTCTTTCCAGCAGGCTGCCTGCCTGTTTTTTTATCTCAACATAACATACCCAATCATAAAATCCATTAACATCTGCTATCAAGAGCTTACTGTATTACGTGTAAAAACCAGCAGCCGCTCTCTTTGATAGTGCCTTCAAAAGTCTGGATGAGGGCACAGACTCTGTTAGGAAACATTAAAAATAATAAATAGTACAAGGAGGATTGATAGGGAGATTCATGTCACCAAGCCTCCTGGCTCAGGACTGGATGGGTTGTTAAGGGGAGATGGGCTTGTTGATGGTGGCAAAGCCCTGAAAGTAGGCAAGGCATGAGATTTTGGCTTGATGTTCAACTGCATCCTTTGAGTAAAATAGTGTGCTTCTATTCCTAGGACTTGGGAGAAAGGGTCCAAGGTGTCTGCAGGTCTGTGGGCCTGTTCCATGAAAATTGCAAATTACATTTCAGTATCTCAGTAGTGTTGCTGAACCTCTGCATGTCTGAGGATGCATCTGCACTGCAGAAATAAAGCAGTTTGACACCACTTTAAGTGCTGTAGTTCACCCTTTGGATACCTAGGGTTTGCAGTTTCTCAAGGTCTTCACCCTCCTTTGCCAAAGAGTGCTGGTGCCTCAGAAAACGACGAATCCCAGGATTCCCTAGGAAGGATGGAGACATGACAGTTCACTAGAGTAGGAATCATATGTATTGTGTATTCCTATATGGCAGAATGGGCTTGGACTGCATGCCTCGGGGTCTCTTCCAACTCTATGACTCCGTGTGACCTAAAGTTTGTTGGACTGATCCCAGCATTCCTTAGCAATGACGATGTTGGCTAGGGGTTTCTGGGATTTGAAGTCCAGTAACATCTGAAGGGCATATTGGATGGACAGGGAACCCCTGTCCATCCAATATGAAAGATCTAGACCCCTTCCAGATCTTGTTAAGCTGCATCAGACACCAGCCAATAGCACTGAATGCTGGGAGCAGAAGTCCAAAGTCCTCTAGAGGGTTCCCCTTTCTGGCCTATAGCTTGCAGGCGATCAGGTATGTTGCTGGAAGAGGTAAGAGTCCTTGCTATGCAGACAAACCTCTTTCAGGAAGACTGCTTGATATCACAGTGTGTGCAGTGCCTTTTCTGTTATCCATGTTAATAAAAAGTAACGCATGCCTACCCGCAGACACAAGAGGCTCTGGTTCTCATGAATAATTCATCCCGCGGAGTGTGAGCCATTAGATGCTGACCCAACACCCACCGCCTCCCATCCATCTCCATTCCCGAAAGAAATCTGGGCCAGAGGAGAATTTGTTGGGCAGGGCCGCACAAGGCAGTTTTGATTTGCAAGCTAAAGTGGCCCTCAAGTCAGGAAAATCAATTCCAACGCGAGAGCGACACGAGAGTTTTATTAAGTCAGCGCTGCCGAGGCTGCATTATTGAATAAGTGAATCTGCTTTGACCTCGGCAAAGAGTTAAAGCCATGAATACGTGGGCAAGGGAGGAAAGAGAGCAGGCGACACATCATTTATGGCTCCCAGGTGTGGGTTTTTTTTGGAAGGTGTACATTTTGGAAGATTAGAAGACTAACTCAGGATGCACTCATGGTTTCTATGGTGGTCCAGTGCCACTGAGACCATATCTTTTGTGCCCTATCTGAAATTGTTGTTGCTGTGTTTCTTAAAGTCATTTCTAACTTAAAGCAACCCTAAGGTGAACCTATCATGGGGTTTTCTTGGCAAGATTTTTTCAGAGGAGGCGTGCCATTGCCTTCCCCTGAGGCTGAGAGTGTGTGACATGCCCCAGGTCCCAGTGGCTTCAATAGATCCATTAAATCAATGGTAGCCTGGTAAGTCAACAGATATATAAATTCATGGCCAAGCAGGGAATCAAACCTATGGAAGCCATGGGAACCCATTGGATGACCTTGGACAAGTCACACTCTCTCAGCCTCAGGGCAAGGCAATGGCAAACCTCCTTTGAACAAATCTTGCAAAGAAAACCCCATGACAGGTTTGCCTTAGGTTCTCCATAAGTGGAAAATGACTTTAAGGCACACAACAACAGCAACAGCAACAGAGGTTTCCAAGCACAAATATAATTTTAAAGAAGAGAATGGACATCTCTGCCTTGTATACCATTTCAATGTAAAAAAAAAGACGAGGGGAAAAGAAACCTAGCAGTAATGTGTGTCAGTGTTTGGCCCCATTTATGTAACAAGGCGCTCAGCTTCAGAGGAAGGCAAAGGCAAACCTCCTTTGAGCAAATCCTGCCAAGAAATTCCCATGATAGGTTCACCTCAGGGTTGCTATAAGCTGGAAATGACCTGAAGGCGCACGACAACAAGAAACAACATGTAACAAGGCAGCAGGGATTGAACCTGTGATATTGTGCATGCAAGCCTCTGCTCTATCACTGAGCTGCAGCCTGTTCCCTTTTATTGTCTGGCAGAATAGGTTGGAGTGCCAGGTGGGAGGGCACACAGCGCATGCGACAACACAGCTTCCTGCCTTGTTGTTGGGTATGCACTCTTAAAATTGAAAAACGGTCCCATGCAAAAGCTCCAATTCATGTAGCTGTTTTGAAAAGTGGTTAACAATGAAATAAATGAAGATGGGAACTGAAGACAAGAGAGATGACAAGGCCAGTTTGTAACAATTTGTCTGCCATGCGCGGCCATGTCTTAGATGTGGAAAATGTGATTCCTTGGCCAAATCCATTAGCTTTCCATGGTCTAGTTGGGGCATATTAGTGTGCTTCCTACACTCCTTCTCTTTCCTGGAGGTTATTCATCTCCAATGCATTTCCCTGCCGAGTTCTTTGAACAGCAGCAGTCACCGTGGCGTGACCGTTTCCGCCTTATAAAACCGCAAGCCTCGCCGGTAATGTTTCTTGTTTCTCCCGACAAGTTCAGAAATCAATTTGTCAAGAAGTTAGAGAGGAGATAAAATAAGGGGTGGCAAGAGACACAACTTTAAGTTATCCCACCCGGAACAAGCTCACTTCTGCAGCGGGGATCTTTATCTCTTGCAGAGTCCTTCAGTCGCACAGTTGGAGAGTGTATAGAAAGACATGAGCAACTGCTGAAGAGCACTGAGAGTCAATGGTCAGAATCAGATTCACCATCTACTGACATGGAAGCCACAACCCACCTTTGGCTAAAATATTGATGGGATCCTACAAATGTGTGACTTTCCCTGTGGAACTGGTTGAAAATGTTTGTCTGATGTGCAGTATCTCCATCCAGATTGCGGAAGCATAGTTTCACATAATTGCTGATGCACAGATGTGCCTGAAGGGGTGCATTTAGCTGCAGATTCAATTCAGTTGTGCAACGTATTCAACAAAAAGGTTGCACAGTAACATCAATGCACAGTTCTGCATGTGGAAACTTACACTACGTAACACCAATGTAGGATCTTAACCAATGTTTTGGAGCCTAAAGAGCTGAAATGCTTAGCTGAAGGATGATGCTGTCAGACTGACCTCCTGCACAGTTTATTGTATGAAACAGTTTTTGAATTGTGGCTGGAAATGGACCTGAAGCCAGTGGAGCGTCTTTCGGCAAGGGATCCCTTGTTGAAACTTTGACTTGGATTACTCATAGTCCAAATCATATATGTACATTTTTTTAAGCACGTGGCCAAAAAACCCAATCGCTAGTTCCAACCAAAGTAGGCCTATTAAACAGATGTGATTTATCTACATTTTGATTTACCAAGCAACAATTGATTTTACTTGGAACTAGCAATTTGGATGTAGTCCTTTCTAGCTCCTATGAATTCTAATCGCTGAGCAAAAATGCAGCTTTGTTTTTCCCCTATGGATTTGATGTCCAGCCATTAAATCATCACTATCTTTGGAAACACATTGAGTCAGCACAACCTTCCAAGCATTTTTTATTATTATTGTTTTGGCAGAAGGAAGCTGAGTCTGACCGGATTGAGAAATATCAACTCGGTAGTGACATGTTTGCAAGCAAAGGAAATACATCCTTTAAAACAAAAACCCTGTAAATTATTGCTGCTTTGGAACGATCAATAGGAATTATCTAGCCGCTATTGTTTCCTGCGTGGGCACTCTGCTGAGTCCATTATTGCCAATGATGTCTAAAAGAGCTTGGATCCTGTTCCAAAAGAGAAAAGAAAAGAAAAAAGGTATCACATTTGAGCAAATATTTTTAACCATTTCCATATCACTGAAGATGAGGCTTTAGCCTACAATCCTTCTGAGTCAAGCGTCACAAGTTCACTAGATGTCTGTGCAGGAATCATCATCATCCTCATGATCTGAGATCATAGATCAGCTACTTAGTTAACAATATCAGTATTCAAAGGGATCTTGTAGCACATTTGAGATGACCTGAGCAAAAGATGTTGTAGCATAAGCTTTCATAAGACTTTGGACTTTATCACACGAGGAAAATCAGGGATTTAAACAGTCATTTTCTGAGGATCGCGGTGAAGGTTTTCACACGACGTCATGATTAAAGAGGACTTATCTCGAGAATAACCAGGGAATAATCACCCACAAATCATTCATGGGGAAATGTGTGTGAAAATCTTCACTGCGATCACGACTTTCTTAGGAAACTATCTGTTTAAACCCCTGATTTTACCCATGGGTGATAAACTCCTTCATCACATGGGCAAAAAAGATGGGAGCATAGTGTAATGCTGTAATCAATATCGCATGATCCTGTGAATAAAAAGTGGTGCTGGAATTACTCTTTATTCACACGATAATCAGGGGATAATCATGCTACCATGAAACGTCGTGTGATAATCTTTTCACTATTGTGCTATATTGACAATAAAAAGGAACAGGCACTATACTCCCATATATATATATATATTTATCTGTGTGATAAAGTTCATAGATTTGGTTTACTTCCTTAGATGCATAAGCACAAATTTTTGAGGTCAGAATGAAGTGCCCAGCAACAAATACAAGGCTGGGTGCCTTATTCTGACTTTAGAGTCAGATCTTCCTGGAAGATCTGGAGCAAAAAGTGTATTATTTTAAACTGTCTTAAGACTGTAATACCCTGGTTCTGGTGTGGAATAGGCTTGACGTCATCCAGACTGCTTGCACTAGAAATGGGGTTTGCGACATGCATGCATTGCCCAAATAGGACAATGCCAGATTGCAAGGAGGAGGACAAGCCTAGAATCATAGAATCGGAAGAGATCCCAAGGGCCATCCAATCCAACCCCATCTTGCCATGCAGGAAGACACAATCAAAGCACTCCTGACAGATGGCAATCCAATCTCTGCCTAAAAACCTCCAAAGAAGGAAGATTGCAAACAAAGCCAAAGTCACATCAAGTTTCCCTCCTGGGAAGTAAATCAACCCTGGTGATGCCTACTCTGGAAACTGTAATTGGGAAGAACATGTGGATACTTGCACATTCACAGACATCCATATCTCCCTCCCATAATGCTTTGCAGTATTAGGTCATCTGAAGATAAAAAACACTTTCAAACTAGGACTGTGGCTCCTGGATTTGGCAAAGTGATCGCCTGCCTTCGCATATGGCTGCCACATGTGTCTCAAATGCTGATTGACGCACAAGTGTCTCTTGGCTCACAAGATACTGGATCAAAAAAAAAAATAATGAAGGGGGAAAAGTGGACGGACTTCAAGCAGAAGCTTAAAGAGACACGTTTTCTGATAGATGGTTCTGGCTTCTAGGAATGTGCCCAAACAGTAAACATTGGGCCACTTCCAAGGACATAAAGTGCTTTTCTTTTTTCATTAGTACAGAGTGAGAATTTTACTGCTAATCAAAGGCATCTTGAATTCCATGGAGCTTGAAATGTATGGCCCTGGATTCTTTTCTTTCATCGGTCTCCAATAATCCTGTGTCCCCCAGATTTAAATGAAGTTGTGTTGGCTTACCAAGGGAACACCATAAGAGCTGCAATATGCATGGTATTGACACTCGGTGTGCCAATTCTTACACCTCACGTTACACACCATGAGTATATCAACACAACCTACAAGTAGTAGTTTGTTACATAACTTTAGTAGACTTTAACTGCAGGTGGAACATGTTACGCTTGGAGAGCTGAACTACCATGCAATTCTGTACTCTATCATAACATACTATACCATACCAGCTTATTGCGATTTATAGCCATTATAGACCATTATAGAAAGGAAAATCAATACAGTTTAAAATTTGGGCCTTTAAAACTAGAGTAATTTTCCATACCCCCTTTAGACTTTGTGGCACATATTTGTAAAGCCTGGAGAAGACATTTTGATGCTCTAAAAGATCTATACTTCTCTGTATAAAAGATATATACTTCTTGGACAACAACAACCAGAACAACAGCCTTTAAAAGCGACGATCTTTCCCTCGGTGGTTTTAGCAAAGAATAAATGTAGCTGTTTCTATGTTCATTATAAATAGAGCATTCAAGCAGTACATGAATTGAGTTGAACTATAGCATCAGAATTCTCTAAGCATAGAATTAGTTAAGTATATGGTCTGGTTAAGTGTTTATTTTGTGCACGTCTGAAACTGGATGTATTGCTTTTCAAGCATGCAGTTTGTTTTTACACACTGCATCCCTGGCCCTCTTCCAGAGCACAAACTGTGGCTGGGCCATGCACTGTACAGAAAGTGTGGACCAGGTGGGGTTCACCAATGCAAAAAGTACCCAGAGCAGATTTTCTATACACCTCTTGTTGCTTGTTGCTATGGGTTGTCAAGTCAGCTTTGGCTTATAGCAACCCTATGAATGAGAGATATTCCAGAGATCCTATTATTAACCCTGTGCAGGTCTTGCCAGCTCAGAGCCATGGCTTCTTGTACAGAGGTCTTCCTCTTTTCCTTTCACTTTACCAAGCGTTACTGTCTTTTCCAAGGAGCCACGCCTTCTCACAATGTGTCCAAGGTACAACAGCCTCCGTTTTGTCATTTCGATGAATTGCAGACCTCATACTGCTCACTTAAGCAATAGAAAAAGAGACGGTGAGTAGACTGTAGTAAGGAGGCAACTTCTCAAGAATATTAAGTAAAAATAAACCCTTTCCCCATGCTTCGGTTGAGGATGACATTGACTATATCTCATGTGAGATTCTCCAGGGCCTCGCTGCCTGCCAGATCATCCAGTTTCTTCCCCCAAGACCACTTGGGGAAGAAATTCAATGCTTGGTGATATTCAATCTCCCTTTTCATTGCCCCGGCTGTATGCCTTTCCATGACACACGCTACCTCTTTTGGGGACAAATGTTTGCTTTGATTTCATGCTCTCTGGAAAGTCTGTGTGTCAGCATGATGCCATTGGTACAGTGCTTTGTGAGTTCCACTGAAGGAAAACAACGGGTCTGAAAACAATGCAGCTAGTTTCAAAAAGATCTTTTAAACCTTTGGGGCTCATCATTTCCTTCCTTCCTTCCTTCCTTCCTTCCTTCCTTCCTTCCTTCCTTTTATTCAATGAGAGTGACTGACTTCCATGTCAGTGGGGCAGTCAACTGATTCCAGGTTTTACTTTGAACTTTAAAGGAGCAAAGGTGACATCTGCACTACAAAAATAGTGCAGTATGACCCAGCTATAACTACCATAGCTCAATGCTATGGGATTTTGGGATTTGTAGTTTTGTGATTTCTTTTTTAGCCTTCTCCCTCAGAGGGTTTTGGTGCCTCGCCAAACTACAAAGCCCAGGTTTCCATAGGATGGAGCCATGAAGGTTAAAGCAGTGTCAAACTGCAGTGTGGCTGCAGCCATCGGTGCTAAATACGCAGCACAAAACTCCCTTCTTGCAACAGCTCCATTGGCTGCCCATACAATTTTGGGCAGAATTCAAAGTTTTGGAGATGACCTGCAAAAACCTTTTCAGGGTAATGTATAATGTATATACATTATATATACAGTTGGCCCTTGGAACTTGTGGGGGATCTGTTCCAGACCGCCGCCCCCCCCATGAGTTCCAAAATTCATGCATATTCAAGCCCCATGGGGCGCATGCATGCAGGGTGTGTGCCACAGGTGCATGCCCCATTGCCATTAATGGAGGCCACCCCTCCACAGATTTCCATATCTGCAGATTTCAGGTCTGTGGACTTGGAGGGGTGACTGTACAATGTACATACATTATATAATGTATAATGTGCTGGACTACATTTGGTTTTGTTATTGTTCCAGTTTGTTTTAAATGGTGTCCAAATTTATGATGATTTCATTGCTTTTTAACTTGGGTATGCTGTTAGTTTTTAACTATAAAAAGCACCATCATCTTGGCCATGGAAACCCACTGGATGACATTGGCCTCCCATCAATCTCCATTGGCCAAGTCATGCTCTCTCAGCCTCAGAGGAAAGTAATTGCGAACCCCCTCTGAACAAATTCTGCCAAGAAAATCCCAAAATAGGCTCACCTTAGGATAGCCATAAGTCAGAAATGGCTTGAAGGCAGACAACAACAGCAAACCTTGGAATATTCATTGGTGGTCTCATTACAAAAGAATGCTTGTCTCATAGTGAAGAAATGGAAATATCTTTTCCTCCGGAGACCAGGCTGCAGGCATGGGAAGAATAGTAAGAGGAATTCTTTGACAATCATCTCAATGCCCTGATCAGAACTGATCTGGTATTTTGTGATTTCTGGATGGGTCATTTGAAGGACAAAGCCTGCTGCATTTGATGGAGATTACATCCAACATACAAAGGCAGCAGCAGAGGCACTGATAAGGATTTTAAAAGCAATAAATTCATTCACTGGGGAAGAGAAAGCGCAATGCCCCGAGGTTAGCTCTGATTGTGTCCTATTATCTTAACGCAGGATTTCTTTGCAAATGTCAAGTGTTATGAATATTAATCATTAAAATTAGGATGCAGCTCTCATCATTATTCTAATTTTCTGTGATTACTCCAAAAAAGCTTTCATATGTGTTTATTGCGACAGTGACAGGTGCTTCTCAGCATATTCCAATCAGCTTTGAAAACTAACTAAGGCTGCATCTGCCCTGCAGGAATAACGCAGTTTGACACTGCTTTAGCTGCCATGGTTCAATGCTATGGGATTCTGGGATTTGTAGTTCTGTGAGATATTTAGTTTTTCTCTGAGAGCTCTGGTGCCACAACAAACTGCTAATCCCAGACTCCCATAGCATTGAGCCTTGGCAGTTAAAGTGGTGTCTGTTGACTTATGGTGACCCAATGGATTTCATAGGGTTTTCTTAGGCGAGGAATACTCAGAGGTGGTTTGCCTCTTACTTAATATGAAATACAGCATGCAGCGCCTATTATGCATAATACTTGGGTGGTAGTCTCTCACCCAAGACTTATGCAAAGCCGGCCCTGCTTAGCTTCCAAGATCACACAAGCCTTGAGGCATTTAGGGCATTTCGACCCAAACAATTACGTTAGACCTGGAACCATGCTGAAACTCTGCACCTGTATAAATAGAGAGATTGCAGGCATCTATCCCAGACAAAGCAGACCACAAGGGCTTCTTGGGGCTTGTCAACAAGGCAAAGTAGTCCCTTAATGGAAACCAGTAGGTGTTCCCATCTATTCCCTTATTCCCTTTCAGCTATGACTTTCCACCTGACCGACTTGATGACTATTTGTGCCTTCGAGTTGTTTCCAACTTAATGACAACCCTAAGGCCTCATATCATGGGGTTTTCTTGATAAGATTTGTTCAGAGGAGAGTTTGCCTTTGCCTTGCTCTGAGGCTGAGAGAGTGTGGCTTGTCCAAGGTCCCCCATGGGGTTTGCATAGCTGAGCGGGAACCTGAACCTTGGTTTCCGAAGCCATAGTCAATGCTCACACCACTGCACCATGCTGGCTTTTCATGTCTCTTAGTGCAAGCAATGGTGAACCTATTTTCATCAGCAAGTAATGCAATCTCTAAGCTTCAGTGATCTCTCTTTCTCTCCCTCTTTACTTCGCAATGCACCATGGGGAGCCCAATGTAATGAACTGCAGGGTATGTGTGCTTGTCTATGTATTTGGGAGATCAAGGGTTTCCATTTCAAGAAAGCTCAGGAAAAGGATTGCTATTTGACCAGTAATCCTTCGCAACAGTCGTGGTTTAATTAAAGCCATGTCTTCACAAACAGATAATTGTAATGCCCTTTGATAGACAGAGGCTGATTTACACATCGCACTGCCAACTCTGCCTCATCCATAATGTATCAAAGGGTCTTGTTTGGCTCCAATGTAAAGCTAGAAGAGATAAAAAATATGTACGTATGTGAGGATCAAGACCATGAAAAGTCTGGGTTACAAGCAATGAGATGAAACCTTACTTTCTGGGCTGATGTTTTGAAGATGCGTAACCTGATGAAAGCATGCAGCAACAAACCACAATCCGACAGAGTAAAGTTGATTGCGTGGCTTCTTTTGGAAAGTGTTGCTTCACTTCTGACTTTTAGCAGATGATGAAGGTAAATCTTACAGCTAGGAGACGTTGACTTTTGGGGACTACAATTCCCAAAGACTCCACTAGACAACACAGCCATTGGCCTTGCTGTTTGGGGGTTTCTGGGAGTCATAAAGCAAAAACATAGCCTCCAAATGCTTAATTTTTAAAATTCTGTTTACCTCCTATTTTTGGCCAGCGTCTTGTTGGTGCCTTACCAGCAGCAACATGTGTTAAATCAACTCAGAGAAGTGACAAGATATTTGTGTCCAATGCACAACGTCTGAATTCAATTTAATATTGGGAAGGTGGCAGTACACATCAATGTGCCGTTGCTGATAAGCTTCAGGCACTGTACATTACGTGTTGCACATTCAGCACATTGCTGACTGTGCAATCAGTACATTGTGTGTGCTGCTGTGCATTGCATGCTTGTTCGCACATTCAGTTGGGCAACACTGCAGTTCAATACCAAGGCAGCCTTGCACAACCACTGCGCAACCCACAAGTGTGCAATCTCTTCAAATGTTTTATGCTTGTTGTTCGCCGCCATGAGTCCCTATATTGGGAGATAGGCAGGGATATAAGAAAATACATATAATAATGATAAATGTAGGATCTCACTCTCTATCTCAAAGTCCCCCTATGGAAATGATTAGGTGGTATTATTATTATTATTATTATTATTATTATTATTATTATTATTATTTTGCAATGTGTGATGGCACTGTTCAACTCACTGTTGCACATGTGGAATTGTGCATGACTCTGTTGTGCAGTGGTGGCAGTGTGGTTGTGTGTACCCTGTCAGTAGTCATGCAGGGTTGGAAACCCCATGATATGCTCACCTTAG
Source organism: Sceloporus undulatus (assembly GCF_019175285.1). NCBI lineage: Eukaryota > Metazoa > Chordata > Lepidosauria > Squamata > Phrynosomatidae > Sceloporus > Sceloporus undulatus. The sequence goes on along the minus strand of NC_056527.1, from coordinate 167,119,676 downwards.
GGTTCCCATAGGTTAGAAATGACTTGAAGACCCAAAACAGCATCAAGCTCCTTGATTTAAGATCTTGGCCGAGGTGGTATCCCATTGAGAGAAAACTACAAAATGGAGTGAAAGGGGGCTGTTTGTAGCAGCAGCATCTTCTTGTGTGGTGCACCAAACAATAAAATTGATGACACCGAAGCCTCTTATGCTCCATTACCTCTCAAGGCAAAAGCCCCATGTGATGGATGATGGATTGCCTTGGGCTTGCCCCTCTTGGCTTGATAAGCCCAAGGTTGTCCTTTGGCTGCAAATCCAAAAGGTGAGCAGGGAAACCTTGTGTTATTTCTCTCTATTAGGCCGCGGCAGAGCATCAGGCGACGTGGAAGACATAACATTCAATTGACCTTTTGCTTATCTATAAATGTAGAATGAGTTGCGTGGACCCCAACTCCCAATTCACCAAGGAGCCATTGAGAAGAAATTTATTTCCTTTCACTAGCCATAAAAATAAATTGCTCCTCACAAAACCAGACAGATGCGAATTCCAATCTTTTCTGTAGCCACCAGCCAGTAATATGATTATTATGAAGGAGATGTTTTTCTTCTCTGGGAAATCATAACAGGGCAGCTGTGTTATCAAACTGTGTTCTGTCAAATTGCGCCAGATGGGCGTTAAATGTTTGAGAACAACTGCAGGTATCAGGTTGGCTACCTGTATTTTTGGAGCTTTGAAACTCAGAAGTAGTAATATGAGACTCAGGGTTCCCCAAGGCTGCCGCCGCACTGTACAATTATTGCAGTTTGACACCACTTTAACTGTCATGGCTCCATCCTATCGGGTACTGGGATTTGTAGTTTGTGGTGGCACCAAAGCTCTCTGACAGAGAAGGCTGAATAGTGCATAAAACTACAAGTATCAGAATTCCATAGCACTGAGCCATGGCAGGTAAGTGGTGTCACGCTGCACTAATTTTGCAGCATAGATGCAAATATATGTATATTTTAGGCATTTTTTAAAAATGAAATTGCACGTTGATTAATGCCTATTGCCAAATGTACATATTTCCCTCCATCAACTAAAGCATGCCTCTGTGTGTGTGTTTGTGTATGCATGCATCGCATGATTCAATTGTATGCAAACTGCTGGCTGGGGATGTTGGAAATGGTACTCCAGCATGAAACTGAAAGGAGCCAGATGGAAGGAAGTTGGATGGCATCCAAAGATCCCGACGTGTCTCCAGTGTCTTCTTTGATGTGCTAAGCAGTTGCTTCTGAAAACAAGACCATGTTTTGGAGCATTAGGTCACCTCTCTGGGCCAGAGCCTTGCAACTGGATTAACACAATTGTCATCAGGGCAAGCTTGGCTTGTCTTTTTGATGAATGATGATGACTGTTTGGACCTCTCTTTCTCTCTGCGCTATAAATGCCTGTTTGTGTTCCATTTTAACAATGTCCTAGATGGTCTCGGGACAGAGAGAGGATGCATGAGACAGTCAGAGGCAGAAACAAATGGATGTCCCCAGTATTGCCAAGTCTGAATATATGGGTTGTCCTGAATGTTGGCATGAAAAATTCCTACTCTCTCGGCTGTACTCATGTCTTAAATGAAAAAGGTCTTTCCTGCCAGAAGAAAGACAATGGAGAGGGAGGCTGATCTTGGTGAGTATATGTCCACCAGAGAACCTGAATGCATGGAGTTTATTATATGGGAGGAGGTGAACCTGTAGGTAACCTGGACCCAAACCATGTAGGACTTTAAAAGTAATAACCAACACTTTGCCAAGAAACTAACTGGCAGCCAGTAGAGTGGTTTTAATATTGGTGTAATACAGTCCTTCCTGGATGTCCCAGTAATCCATCTAACTGCCATGTTTTGAATTAACTGAAGTTTCCAAACTTGGTAGAGAGGTAGCCAATGTACAGCGCATTGCAAACGTCCAGCCTTGAGGTTACCAGAGCATGCACTACCATGCTATAAGAAGCTATAAGGAGCCCTGGTGGTGCAGTGGTTAAATGCCAGCATTGCAGCCACAAGGTTGTGAGTTTGACCCCAGGGCTCCAAGGTTGACTTAGCTTTCCATGCTTTCATAAGTCAGTAATATGAGTTCCCAGCTTGTTTGGGACAATTGGCTTACAGACTGTAAACTGCTTAGAAAGTGGCTGAGTTCACTATGAAGCAGTATATATTGCTATTGATATTGCTTTAGGACCTCCAGCTCTCTAGGCATCAGACAGTCCTCCAGTCAGACTCTGTCAACTTCAGTCAGCAATACAGGGTTTGCTATTATCGACAATTTTCACTATCCACAGTAGGTCTGGGAACATATCCTCCATGGATATGGGGGTACTGTATGTTACTAATCGGATGGAGGCCCATGACTATTCTGTACCCCTGCTCTCTTGCTTCACAAACCTAGGAAGAACAGCCGTTTGGCATCACAATACTCCTAGTGTTGCTTTCTGACATCTGCCCCATGCCAGTTGGAAAAGAGTTCCTTGGGAGTTTGCTGTTTTGATGCAGAACACAGTCGCCATTATGGATTAATGAGCAAAGACTGAACACGAGGCCTCGCTACCTGTAATCCGGCTGAAAATATGTAAGCTCATCATAATGCACCAAAAGTGAGGTGCGTCTCCAGCAGATAAGTGGCTGTTCTCCATTTGTATTCCAAATGGCTGTCCCTGCTAGTTTGCAGAGATACGGCACAGCGGGAGCGCTTATGCCTCTTCAATCAAACTGATTGTGGAAAGAGGCAGGGAGCCTCTTCTGAATGACTCTTCCACATGGCCTGAGTTCAAAACCATGATGCAAAGAGTCCTTTGAGAAACAACCTCCATTTTTAGGTCTCTTTCGCACTACATCATTAGAGCTCTTTGTTCCCACTTTAAGTGCTGTTGCATTTTAAGTGCTGCTTTTATCTGTGAAATTTTGGAGAGCTGGATTTCCTTAGCCTCCTAAGAAATTCCAACTCTCCAATATTTCACAGATGAAAACCAGAATCCATGAGGCCAAGCAAAATCAGACTGTGAGCAAGATGGCCATAGTTATTAATAAGAGAACACACAAAAGTGCACTTAAGTATGTGTGCATTTGAGTTCTTCAGAACTCTTAATCTACTAAGAAGGAACAAAAAATCAGTGGTGGAAGATTTGCTGGGCAGACAGCATATTAATACAGTATCTGGTTGTGCATCCTATATTCTGCATTGCGTTTGTGTCTTCTGTATTTTGCATTGCATTTGTGCACCATGTATTCTGCATTGTGCAAGGGTACTTAAGCCATTGATGTGTTGCACAATCTTTTTATTCTATGTGGGGGTTGTGTAATGCTCACTTGGGCTACTGCGCACTGCAGAAATAAAGCAGTTTCAACACCACTTTCACTGACATGGCTCCATTCTGTGGAATCCTGGGATTTCAGGTATCCAGCCTCGTCTGATAGAGAGCTTTGTTGTCTCATCAAACTACAAATCCCAGGATTGCAGAATATATGGTGCACAAAGTGGTGTTAAACTATTTTATTTCTGCAGTGTGGATACACCTGTAATGTATCTCTCTGTGTGAATGGATATGTACATTGTCCTGAGGGGATGCTGGATTGCAGCCACAGAAGGATCTTCTGTAACTGTCTCTCCCTTTCCCCATTCCTTGTTTGGATTATCTGAAACAATAAAACTCATTATTATTACTCTGTGATGAGCATCCATGTGTATAAAGAAATACCAAAGATTCTTGCATCCTGAACATCTGAAAACATCTGGCTATGTCCATAATGGACAGTCAGTTCCTCCTATAGCCAGCCCCAAGGCATTTGGTATCATTCTTAAAAGTTTTTACAAACCGAAACCCGATGCTCCACGGTTTCCTCTAGGGAAATTGCAAAGATCAACACTGTCTTGTCATAAAGGATTATGGTCAAACTGGAATATCTGGAAGCCAATCCAGACGATGGCTGGATGGTGGTTGTCTCACCCACCAAAGAGAGTTGGTGAACTGGTGAATTTTCTTGGGAGAACAAGAAAGCAGAAATGTATACCTCTGTTTTCCTCCAAACCATAGTGCCACAGTCCACAGATTATAAGCATTCGCGTTTTTCCCCAAAACTGGTTAATGAGAAAAGACGTTCCCTTTTTTGAGTTTCTTGACTTTCACAGGGTGTCACAAGGCATCACCATGACAGATATTCCCCCATCTCTTGCTTGCTAGAAATGTCATGCATGCGCACAGGTGGAGCAAATTGAATCGATAAGCCTTAGAAATCAGGTGGTGTGCCATGCGCAGCTGGAATTTAATTTTGCAAATTGATTTGCACAGCTGATGATGGGGCAGCTGGAGGGGGGAAAGGAGAGAAATAAAGAACTAGGGACCCTCTCCCATCAGATTTGGCTGAGTCTCATCCTTATTGGGAAAGAGAAAAATGAAGTCTCACAGGTAGGCATTGCCATTCTGTTCTGAGGTTCTGATTGACTTTAGAGCCACCTTTGACAAGCGTTGGAGAGCTCAGAATCACTTTCTTTTTACATTAAAATTGGACACGCTTGGGATTCATTCAGTGATTTTAATAAAAGAACAGAAAGGAAGGACATGATACATCTCTCTCTCTCTCTCTCTGACACACACACCACTCTTTTCTGCTGTTGTACAGTATGTGGAAGTTAAAAAAAATGTTTTGTCAGCACAAAAAATTTGCCAGACCCGTCATCATAAATTGCACCTTGGAAGCTTGCTGCACCGCTCAGAAAGTCTGGCCAGATTACATTCCAGATTCCCTTCGTCTGGAGAAAGACATGGGTCTGGGGGCAGGGACAGAGAGAGAGAGAGACATTTCAGCCTCACTCATCAGCTCAAGTGACTAATACACATGCATTTCCTGTTACACCACTAAAAAAACAGCAGGTGTAGCTATAAAAACCATGCGTAGGCTGGAAGGCTTTGGGGATTCACTTCAGCGACCCATTCTGCGATGCTACCAAAGTTAGGGCCTTGGGCACATCCTGAATCCATGCAACTTCAGGCTACACATCTTGGCAGAATGAACCATGAAACAAAAGTGAAAATGCCCAAGATCCAAACTTACTCGGTGCAATTTTGTATAGCTGTGCCTATCAGATAGGGGTCAGGTTTTGGCAATCTCTTCTACAGCCTCCCTCTTCTTCTCCCCAGCTTTATTTTTCCATCATTTCCAACAGAGAAGGAAAAATGTTAAGCTTTTGGCTGCCTTTGCTGCAGACAGATGCCAAGCATACCCACTCCCAAGGGATCAGATCCTTCTGCAGCAAAAGACACAGAGAACATATATTGCGTTGGCTTCATAGTCCACTGACATTTTGACCACCGGAAATGCAAGTTTGGAGCCCTGCAAACTGAAAATTCTGAGTTGCAGGACAGAATTGATCTTTCCTCCCCTGTTGCCAATCACTTTTTAAATGTCATCTCCTAGAGTCGGAGCCCATGGACTACATGTGATCCCTAGAGACTGTTTCTGGGTTCCAGACCCCCCAAAGCTGAGATTTTACCAGAATGGTCAAAAGTTACTCTTGGACTCCTCTGATAATGGTGGATACCTGAAAAACACTGAGAGTATCCCCAAAACCAAGGGAAAACAGCCCCCAAATGCCCAAACAGATAAAGTAGAAGTAACATCTAGTAGTGTTTTGGGTTGCTTTCTAGACAATTTTTGACCCCTCCACCTTCTTCTGTTACCCATCTCAAAAGAGGTCACATTTTATGATATGTGTTTTCCCGAAAGACATAGTTCCTCTCTCAGTATCCCCAACTCAGTTTTTCTGGCGTCATGTTTTACAAATTGGAGTTGCATCACAGAATTGGAAGAGACCACAAGAGCCATCCCTTGCACCACCAAATGAGCATTTCACTGTGACATACAGTGTGCAAGCATTCAGGTCGGTGCACACTGTGCAATACAAAATGCACAATGTGCATTATGCATTGTGCACTAGACAACATGCACCGTGACACCATATGCCCAACATTGCTTTCATACTTTCCAACTGAAAGCAGCTGCTATACATCAGTCGAAAATGTCCGTCTGTTTGCATGGGGGAACTTACACATACGTAAGTCACCAACGGGATGACAGTCAAAGATAGAAAGCCATCCAAATCTCTCTGGACTTTCTTTTCAGATCTTTGTTTGGCTAATGCAGTTGATTCAAGAGCCTCCCTCCACCCCTCCTGTGTCCCTAATGAGATGATTTATTAAGCTTCCTTTTTATCATCCTGGTTTTTAATTCTTTCTGGAATTTTGAAGAAAGAAAAAAGAAAAAGGAAAAAGCTGTTAGGTGCTAATTAAATCCTTTCTGAGGATGACAAGCTCCGCAGGCAGAGAGAGAGAGAAAGAGACGCTTGCCAACTCAGAGTCATGAGGCACTCAAGAGAGACAGAGGGAGTCCAGAGAGATACAAGCCAAGCTCCTGGTGGAGAGAGCTACCTTGCCTGGAAAGAGACATCTCTCATGGATCAATGCATTGATTCGATTGATTGGTGAAAACCATTGGGTTCACATTAAAGTCACTGGGTCCAAGCAATTAGGTGTTGACTTATTGTTGTTCCCCCCAACTCAAAACAAAGGTGAGGACTGCCCCAAAGGCAAAAGGATAAGCTGTGTAATTGATTTCCTTTACTTAGGCCCTCTTCAGACTGGGCATTAAGGCTGGTGTGGTGGCAAAGTCAGGGCACCGCGTCCAGATGACACATGCCCTGACTCCGCCCCCAGGGTGCCATGATGCCATGCGCCATTCCACATGGTGTATGGTGTCATAGCACTCCTCCAGCGCTACATCCATATGACACAGTGCTGAAGGAGCACCATATAGCCGCGGCAACACAGCTATGGTGCCCTTTCGAGGGTGCAAATGGAGCTGCTTTTTGTGGGTTCTTTTCTGCACCCTTGAAAGGCCAGATCAGAGCTGAGGTTGCCACGGCCCTGATCCGGCTAGAAAAAAGGTGACGTCCCACTGTCCCTTTGGAGTGGCCTGTTGAGCCCCTTACTTACCATATCTACTTGACTATAAGTCGATCTCATGTATAAGTCGAGGGCAGGTTACTTATTTAATTTATATGTCAAGGCAGCTCAATTGTTTTAACAATTGCCCAACATGCTGTTATTGTATTTTTATGGATATTTTTAGTGTAAGCTGCTTTGATCATTTGGAGAAACAGGATATTATTGTTGTTGTTGTTGTTGTTGTTGATAAAAACTGGGCATGGCTGTAGCTCAGATGGGGGATGTTGCATTGAAGCCTTGAGGGTGTGAGAGAAAGAAAGAGAACAAGAGAGAGAGAGAGAGAGAGAGAGAGAGAGAGAGAGGGAAAGAAGGAAGGAAATGATGAAGGGAGAGGAATGTGGAGGGTAAGGAAGAGGGTTTAGAAGAAGATAGGTTGAGGAGATTACTGTTGTTGTTGTTGTTGTTGTTGCTGCTGTTGTGTGCCTCCAAGTCATTTTTTACTTATGGCAACCTTAAGGCGAACCTATGATGGGGTTTTCTTGGTATCGTTCTTCAGAGGGGGCTTGCCATTGCAATCCTCTGAGGCTGAGAGAATGTAATTTGCCCATGGTCACAGTGGGTTCAGCAGGTCCATTAAATCAATGGTATCTTGGCAAGTCAACACATACATAAATCCTGTTGATTACTTTAGGTGGGACAAGCATACCTTAGCATACTTTAGGTGGGACTAGCAATTCGGATTGTTATTTTAACAACAACAGCAACAATACCTGGATTGTCTACCACCACGTCATTTCCATTTCCTTGTGCAAAAAAAAGAAAAGAAAGAGGATGCACAACATTTCCTAAAAGACATAAAATTCAGACAATTAGGGTGAAGGAACACCTCATTTGGTATGCAAATGGCATCACGCAGGCAGCAGGTTGCACATTAAAGTGTCGAGAAAGTGTCATTAGGAAGTGCGCAGAGCCACATTTCTTTCTCTCTGGCAGACTCTGCCAAATTCCCTTGGTTCCCCCAAGAATGCAAGATATTTTATGCATCAAACTGGGATCCAGCCAGAGAGCGTTAACCTTTTAAATTAAATTATTCCTCCTCCTCCTCTTTCTCCTTTAAAAATGATGTTACAGCATGCCTTTATTTTTATTTTATTTTTTATGTGGCTTAGCATGACACTCCGGTTGTTGTAAATATTTAAACTGGATAGAGACACAAAGATCCCTGCTGTTTTAAAATGGAGCTGTGCCTTTGCCTGTGGAGGAAGCAGAAAGAACAAATGAAAGAGGTAGAGGGACTGTATCGGTTCTGGTTTGCAGGCGGCGGATCATGTTTTGGAACAGCTAGTACAGCAAAGCTGTGCTATACCTTTCTTCAATGGTTTGCAATAATACAAAATGTATATGGTCTTAGTAAATGAGAGGCAGTATTGATATATAACATTCCCCACTTGTAGCACTTTGTCTTCCATCTTCTGCTGCATGTGTAGGTTAAGCAAAGAGCGATTCTGCACTTTGTGGTGCAAATCAGGTGAGAATTATTTTTGGGACAGCTGGCTGCATCCACTCTGCAGAAATAATCCAGGTTGACATTGCTTTAACTGTCATGCCACAATGCTATTGAATTCTGGGGATTGGGAGATATTTAGCCTTTGCTGTCAGAGAGAACAATGGTGCCACAACAAACTACATATTGCAGGATCCTTTGCATGGAGCCATGGCAAGTGATGCCAACTTGGATTATTTCTGCAGTGTGGATGAAGCCAAAGAAGGATAGCATCTCAGCAGACGCTGCATTATGGAGTTGCACCTGACCATTCTTCTCTCTTTCAAAGAAAGCAAAATCTGGAGGGAAGGACTACAGCAAGCCGCTGGGTCAATCCATGATGGAGCTGTACCTGGATGTTCTTTTTTTCTCATGGAGAACAGAGCAATAATTTTAGTTTCGCCTTCAGCTTTTCCTTTTAGATTTCCAAGCTAAGGGTGACCTTGCACCCCGAGATATATTTGCTAGGTGTTCTGCAGTGAAGGATAACTGCTTGACTTTCATGGATGGCCAATGTTCATCATGCCTCTCCAGCGAGAGCTAACCTTAAATCAGGCTTAAAGGCCCTTTATGTGAAGGGACACTGAGTGGAAAGCTTGTTAAAAGAGAGCGCAACAAGGTTGTACATCAAAGTCACGAACGATGGATCCGTTGCTGAGGAATGCTGAGTGTGACGTTCCGAATAGTCTCTCCAGTGAATGAACTACAAATCTTGGGGTCCTATCAGTAGGGAAAGGGGACAAAACGTCTCCAGAGACCCTTTAGTTGCCTGATCAACATTCCTTTCTGCTTCCCTTGAAGGCTGTTGTTACTTTAAAAACACTTTTGCCTAAACATACACCTTCCACCTGTTTTGAATTGCTTACCAGGCTAAATTTGTGGATGACCTAAAGATACTTGAAATTCTCATCCGGAATATAATTGATTGAAATTTCACTAACCCCGAGGGCTTCAGGTTGCAAGGAGATGGAGAAACCTGGCTGCCTGGAGCTAATAAGGAGTCAGGTTCTGAGTCCAAAGCTGTCATTCATTCCATGTTACGTCTTCAAAGACATACCTGGTAAGAATGCTTATTTTCTCCTTACTTAAAAGTAAGCATGGGGGAACCTTACCAAGATCAGGGTAATGACATGGTAGATCAGGGGGGTTTAATCCTGGTTTGGCTGTGACAGCATTGAGGACCTTCTGCCAACATGGCTGATGCCAAGGCATGGAAGGCATGGAGCTTGTAGCTAAGGTTGAAGGTGGTAGGGCATAATTCATGGGCTCTGCATATTTTCAGACTTGCCCAGCAACAGAGGCAAGCAGCAACTGGGGTGAGTTGGCGAGAGTGGCATTGGAACCAGTGTGTTGTACTGGTTTGAGCATAGGACTATGGCTCTCGAGGTGTGAATCCCTGTTCAGCCACGAAACCCACTAGGTGACCCTCGGCAAGTCACACTCTCTCAGCCTCAGGGGAAGGCAATGATGCTGAACCCATTTTGGAGACAAAGGAATCTCTAGAAATTCTCTCTGATTGAACCCAGATTTCACTCTGCTTGAAAGAACGGAACTCAGAATTTGAAATTAGGTTCTTTGATTAAGGATCCCTAATAGGTTAATCCAGGTAAACTATTACAGTTAATGGTCAATTAGGTATTACACATGATGAGGATGTTTAAGAGGAAGGGAGCTAATTACTTTGATTAAAAATGTTAATTAATCCATAGTGTAAATCTTCATTGGTCTGACAGAACCAATCAAAGGCTGGTTTGTTTTCTCGTTTTGATAAATGCCTTGGTTTCCTATCTTAGACTTAATTAAGGTACAAAGGTTGACAGTCATCATCTTTGGGAGACATGGGGTTCTTTGGTATCTTGCTTGCACATATCCATATAATTAGGTATCTCCTCCCTTTACTTGACTATGTAAAACTCATTTATTATTTGGATTTAATGCCTGTAATGAGAGATAATGGTATTAGGGGTGGAAAAACCCTGGAAAACTGGGCCAGTGCTGGATTGGCTCAGCATTGTTCTTTCCAGTTGAAATACGTCTGCTATTTGTTCTTGTTATACTTGGTCTGCATCTAATTCATAATTTATTTTTGGAGCTTCATGTTGGGAAGGAGTGTGGATTTTAAAAGAGACATAAGCAATTCACGAGGGTTCGGATCCTTTATTGTGTTTGTGTAGTGCAAAACTACACTTATGCAGTGGTGTTAGCATGGTTGTGCTACAACATCATTCTGCCGAATACGGATGTTGTTCAGTGCACTTCAATGTGTCTGCCTATTGTTCCACTGTGCAAACAGGAAGGCATAGCAGTTGTATTTGCAATCCCAGTGAATCAAGTGCTATATTTGAAGTCACATATTTAGCCCCAGGAAGGGAATAAAATGAACAAAGTGCTGTATTTGAAGTTCCATTATCTCTCATTACAGGCATAAAATCCAAACAGTGAATAAGTTTACATAGTCAGCTAAGGAGATGAGATACATAATTATGTGGAGTGAATAATTATGCACCACAATTACAAAGGTCTAACCTGCATTGCAGAAATAATGCAGTTTGTCACCCCCTAAACTGCCATGACTTCATCCACTGGAATTCTGGGATATGTAGTTCATTGTGACCCCGGACGGAGGTGGCGAAATATTTCACAAAACTACAGATCCCAAAATGCCAAAGCATGGAGCCATGGACATTAAAGTGGTGCCAAACTGCTTTCTTTCTGCACTTCAGCAGCAACCCAAGTCATACCCTCTGAGCAAAGGCAAAGTCAAACCCCTTGCAAGAATAAATCTTGGAAATGGCTTGAAGGCAAAGAAGTATGGCTGAAAGGCAAGATATAAACACTTAAATAAATGAATAAATATATTCGAGGTCCAACCCCAAAGATCATACCATGCATCAGGTACATCACCCTAAAGCAGAAATGTTATGTGGTCAGAGTTTATGGCATCCCACTGTGATTATTGTTGTTGCTCATGTTGTAGCATGCTGTCTCTGCGCACGGCATGCAATGCCTCCCCATTTCGGGCCCAGATTTTGGGCGCTGGCAGCCAAATGTTCCATGCATGCCTCTGACTCTGGCCAGCAGCAGGTGTCAGATGGAAAGCAGCCTCGTTGCTGACATTTTGGAGAGCAAAAGGCTTTTACACCCTCATAAATTTTGCCTCCATTTGTGTCTCTGTGTGTGGGGGCGTGAGTGACCGAAAAGCAGGTTGTCAGGTTTTTCTTTCACACTCCTGACTTCCATTGGCACCGTCCAAATGCAACTTTTCAAATATTTGGGAACTGGAAGGAAGAAAGAGGACCAGGGAGGTGTTTCTTCTTCTTCTCCTCCACATTTTGCTTTATGATATATTACAGCCCATCCTATTTTTTGCCATTTAACCAGTGAGAATAAAAATGCAATCCAAGGCATGGTGTGTCTAGCAAGTACTCTGTCTGTCTGTAAAGTCTTCCACCTATTTAACCCAAGGCATGCACGCTTAGAAATAACTTCCATGTAGCTTAATGAAGTTTATTTCTAAATCAGTAAGTATAGGATTGCATCCTTAGTGTATATATATATCTATATGCAAAATATTTCAAGCCGTGGATAGTTGAATTTGTGGATAAATAATCTGTGGGTATGTAGTGCCAACTGTACAATGAGCCTGCTGCAATAAGCCTGCTCTCCCACAGTAGAAATGACATCTCCCGTATATATGCGTATATACAGTGTGTGTGTGTGTGTGTGTGTGTGTGTACAGTACACACACACACACACACATGGGAGAGGTGCATTTAATGGAGGGCATGAAGGGAACAGTTCACTGCTGCCTGCTAGCATACTGTATGCCATAAATGTAGGCTTTTGTTTTTCTATACATGTGAGAAAATGCCCTGCCTTTCAAGTGCCTCTTAATAACAATATATTCACCTTCTCCTCCTGTAAAAACAACAAGTGAACCCAATTAAAATTATTGTCATGATCGTGAGGCCAATATCCAAGGCTAAGATGAGATGCTTTCCTTCTTCTTCAGTGAATTCAATTCACACTTTGGGTGTAATTCAGTATCAATGGTTATTCAGTTTAGAGTGATGCTGAAATAACAGCGGGCGGCCGTTTATGTTAAGGCTCCTAAATTACCATTGAATTTAGAAAGTTTGTTCAGAGACAATCACAAATATATTAACAGGGGAGCATGTGGGTTTGTGAATCGATGCAAATTCATCCTTCACCTGTTTTTTATAGTCAGTGCATTTGAAGATGGGTTTATGGGTCATCGTGAAGGAGATACAAGGACAAGACTCAGAAGTGATTTTGTGATTCTGGGGTGACATTTCTTTAGAGCTCTCTCTGAATGCGTCCAGAGAAAACGGTGACCTAGATGATGAGGACTAGAGCTGCCAAGCTAAGAAACCTTATCTCAGAAAGCCACAAATCCCAGAATTCCAAAGGATCAAGCCACAGCAATTAAAGAAACCAAAGCTGTCACAGCGGTGCAATGTGGATAATATTCATAGTGTGAGGAGCAGTGTCCTAGAAAGGCTCTTTGATGTGGACCATCATCTGCATTCACCCTAGCAGTGCGAAAAGACAATTACCCCAAGATACTGAAAAGCTTAAGTCATTTTCACTTGATGGAAAAATCAATTAGTCATTTTAAACAGCTCAGCCAATTGATGGAAATATACTCCTATACTCATCCTATGCTCCTCCCTTTGTTCATGCAAAGCTCCACTTTCCACAACATCAAGCCAAAGAGAAAACATTGAGGCAGCTGGGGGGAACGTCCCAGATTTATGTGACCTGTGCCTTTGCAGCCAATCTCGCCGATCCTTCCCTCCACATCTGTTGTATGAATTGCCATCCAAAATACTGAGGACACAAGGCTAGTAGAAATAAACCCATCCAAAATGAGAAGCATGCAAACACCATCTGCACCATGCCCTTGTGTCTCGATGGGAGACGTCCACACATCTGCTGCCCTTCTGGTGGCTGGGATTATCTGCATTCCAATGATTCCTTTCATATTTCCATGTTGGGATTCAAAAGATCCCTCTTTTGATGATGAGATTCAGACAATATGCAGATCACACAAATGGCTGGTTTTTCTGCATAATGGAAACTTGCTGACATCTCCGATACGAAATGGTAGATGCTGCGATCATCACAATAGTTTTGCAACGCAAAGCCAAGCAGGGACATTCAGCAATGGGATCGATGGCCTTCATACTTGTATTGAATCTGTCAAATCTTTGCATAAGTGCAGGTTGTTGGTACATAACACTTGCAGAGAATCTAACAATTCTGTGAATAGAGTCCTATTGGTGGGTTTCAGATGCTCAAGGTCCCCTCTACAAAATATGTTGAACATTTTTGTCTAACAGAGAAAGGCCATATTCAGTTGATAACTGTAGGGTTTTTAGGCAGTGCGCATGTAGATGAGCATGGACAATGGATTGCACACTTAATTGCTCAGCACTTTCACATAACTGTGAGCGCAAAGTTATGTTCTGTTGCCTTGATACAGAATTTCAGCCATTATCTGAATTACATTGTTTTCTCTGTCTTTTTTCTTCTCCCCCAAAATCACCATCCCACACTTTCATTGTATCGGGTTGTGCGACACTAGCTGAAATTCCCATCAGTGGGTGCAAAATGTATACCTGTCTATGCAGCCTCATGCTCGATCCATCATGCTACATCCATAGGAGATGGCAACCATATCCTAGCATTTCCAGAAGAGGCGCATTCCAGAGGAGGCTTGTCCTTCCATTTCTCTGAGGCTGAGATAGTTTGCCTTGTGCAAAGACAGTGAAATCTTCCATCTGCCTATTTAATCCACGTGTTTAGAAATATCTCCCATGGAATTCAATGAAATTTATTTCCAAACCAGTAAGTATAGGATTGCTGCCTCAGTATATATGTATGTGATTTGCAGTAGTTTCAGTGTTGGACTATGACTTCCTCACCCAGCCATGGAAACCCACTGGGAGACTTTGGACAAGCCACACTTTCTCAGCCTGAGGGGAAGACAATGGCAAACCTCCCCTAAAGAAATCATGCCAAGAAAACCACATGCAAGCTTCACCTTAGGTTCGTCATACAACCACAATCACAACAGCAAGGATTGAAGCCTGTGTATATATACATATCCTTGTGCAAAGACACCTTGTGGCTTTTCATAGCTGAGCAGAGAACTGAATCCTGGTCTCTGAGAGTCCTTGCCCAACACTCAAACCATTATAACACACTGACAAAGTCAAACATAGCAGAAGCGTACAGTAGGAGCATCAATTGTCTGGCTGAGTATAAGGTAGCTTCCCATGTTCTTATGTGCCTTATTAAAATAATAAAAAATAGGATGTGTGCTTACACACACACACACAGAGTGCATTTGGTCAACAAGTCTCTTTCCTTTTACCCTTCCCATGTTCACGCCAGCTGCAACTATCCTTAGTGGCTTTCTGGAAATTTTAGGTTGAAGTCTGTAATGCGTTCCTTATGGCAACCCATGAAACAGACCCTGTAAATCATGCCTGCCCTGTCTTGAGAGCAAATGACTTGCTTATTTAATGTGAATGTGGGCTGAGAAACAACTAAATTCAAGGCCAAGTGAAACGCTACAGCTTTCATGCAATTAGCAATTCTGAAATGATTTATTGGACCATGCATTGCAGGGGTGTGTGTGTGTGTGTGTGTGTGTGTGTGTTCACTCTCAAGCAAAGATGAATACTTTCTAAAGTTTTCTGCCTGCTATGCAAGATTACAAAAGAGTGGCTTTTTGGTAGGCTTTTAAATGTCCCCCCCCCCCCACATCAGGTTTTCTTTTCGTATTTATTTCGCAGCAAAACACACCATTTGCTTAAAATATACCAATTTTGCCACCAAAGATTTGGGCACAGAATAGTGCAAAGCATATTGGCCAGAATCTTGTGTCAGCTTATATTTAATTAAGTACTTAACTGAGCAACGTCTCTTGACTTGATCCCGCCGAAGCGGATGTGATCTTAGGTAACTTGCAAGGGTCTCTACTAACTCTGTGATTCTATGTTGTGCCTCTTATTGTACAGATGAATGCAGAACCAAATAGACAATAAAAGCTGCATCTGAATCTGCCTGCACTTGCGCAGTGGCATTGCATGCACAACTCTGCTTCTACAATCTTGCAATGTATGCAGATGTTCCAGACTGGAGAGGAACCTGCAATTGTTTTTGCTGGTGAAGTCCCACATTTGAAAGACACCTATAGCATTCTCATAGCCCTGGTTCTTACTCTTGGAGATTACCTTCAGGTGGTGCACTGAGTCAATGGAGGATGGGTCCATGAGTCAATGGTGCACTAAGGATGGATCAATGTATGGAATAGCAAGAAGGCACATAATGCCTTTGAGCCATGTCCATTCTTTACGGGGCAGAAAGAAGTATTTCTTCCACTAACAGTTTCTCTTGAATTTCTCTCCTAGCAACGAGAAAATTGCGCACTGTGTTTTTTGGAAAAGTGGTAAAGACTGGCTTAGTGGCATGATTGTTTTGAAACTATGCAGATATTTTGTGTTTAGCCTTTGGCAAGGTTAGTGTTTTTGGCTGGCAGCCATCTTGAGAAAGTGTTTAGTTTTAAGTTGGCAGTCATGTTAACACTGGCGATTCCCAGGTAGGGCCTTTCTAAAACCAAGAAGAGAATGGCAGCGTTCCCATCATGTCAGCCAGTTCTTTTGGCATTGTCTTTGCTATTGATATTCTGTTCATGGACACTCATTAAAGAAGCGGAGTCTATATATTCCTCTCTGTCACCAAACAACCTGTGTCCCATTTGAGGAACAACATAAAAATCCTGTGCCTTCTGAAAGAAATGGAGGGACATTTAAACCCAGTGGCCTAAATCAAGATGGGAAATATGCAGCTGAAATGAACTTTTTAGCAGCCATAGCCAATAGTGAGGGATGTTGGGAACTGTAGTGCAACCATCTCTGGGGGGTCTGATCCAAGCGCTAGTCCCTTTGAATCAATTGCTGAATGGCAAATCATTTATGAACATCCCATTTCTTCACTTGCCTATGCTCTAGCTTGGACTAGCCATTGATCCCGTGATTCTAGCCATTTCAGCCAATTGCTTTTGGTTTTCTCATAGAAGCTACGCTGAGGTGCTCTGAGAAAAACATCCTACATGTCTTAGGGAGAACCTAGTTTGAATCCTAGTTTGAATAGAAGCAGGCAAGAAAGAAGGAGGAGGAGGAGGAGAAGGAGAAAGACAAAGAGAAGAAGGAAGAGAAGGAGGAGCAGAAGAACAAGAAGGAGAAGGAGACAGAGAAGGAGGAGGAAGAGGAGGAATAGCAGCAGAAGAAGAAGAAAAAGGAGAAGAAGGAAGAGGAGGAGGAGTAGAAGGAGGAGAATTTGTTCATTTGTACCATGTTAGCATTCAATGCAAGTAGTACAATCAATGGGAGCATGCATCAGAAGACCATGTTTGGTCAGAGAAGTGGCTTCAGGGCCATGCCACCTGCTCCCTGGTCATTTAAAAAAAGCTTAACCTGTCTACCCCAGCTGCTTTTCCTATGCTCCCTGTTTTATGTGCTGCCCTTTCTTCTAAAGAACTGTAGTCTCACTGCAGAGGAGGCTGACCTGACTCCTAGCACCTTTTTTTTAACCCATAAGTTTTAAGCAGCCGAGAGCAGAACATGAAACACCGTCTCTTCTCCTAAGGCAGTACCTGCTCCCGCATCGAAGGTGTGACAAATTAGCAGCTGTCTCTGGCAAGGACACCTTCCAACAAGTATGTACCTGCGTCCCTTCCCTCCAGCAGAGTTGGCTCAAATTCTTTGCAATAGCAGTGAGGGAGGGAGGGAGGAAGGATGGAGAGGACTGAAACAGACCTCTGTCTGAAACCCAGCAGCAACCAGGTTGTGCGGGACAGACTTCTAAGGAGGAATCTTGCTCTACGGATATGAGAAATAACTCCGAACATTTGCTCCCTATGCTCCCCAACCCACGCTGAGTCAAGAAAGGACTTGCAAGGTGTCACTGCACACAAGTCCTGATAGCAATCTCTGGCCCTACAGAGAGATGCTGGATCTGAGAGCATCATGTTACATGGCTCATTTAAGGATGCCCTCAATCTGTTCTGTCATTTTATCCATTTGCCTTAAAAGTCATTGTCTATGATGCTAAGAGATCTTGTAGCACCTTTGAGACTAACTGAAAGGAAGAAGTTGGCAGCATAGGCTTTCATGCCTTCATGCCTTCTAGGGCAAGTGTGATGCCTTTGCTTTGGGTTTCCCAGCCACATCCAGTTGGGGATGATGGGCTTGATTATCATTTGGGATGCTGGAACAAGCTCTTCTCAGCATCTTGCAGAGAGTCAGCCAGGGAGGTCATTCCAAAAACTATTGTGCAAGAGCATATCTCACCTGCAAACAGCTCCCCAAATCTATCTCCTTCAAGTTCAATGAGTAATTTGCCTGGAAGGGAAACTGATTTAAATGCAGCCATAAATCTATCAACTTACCTTTATTTGTCAGCTGAAAAATATGCATTAATGATTCTTTTTCTCTGTCTTGCTTCACTTGAGTCCCTTTTGTGAAACACATAAGAGAAACTGCCTGGAGCCTGGCGAAAGGGGAACACAGCCTTAAAGAGAGAGACCCAGAACTGGGAAGACAAACCGTTCAAAATTAGATAGACTCTCAAACTAATATGCTTTTCTGTTCTTGCAAAATGTGTCCAAAAGCTCCAGGGACAGCTTTTTTCTGCTGAAATCTTTTTAAAGCTCTCTCTCTGATATGAGTCTCAGTGTAGTAGCTTTAGAGGAGATGATAAGTCAAGGATTGTCTTTTCCCCTTGTTTCTGTTTCACCCCAACATCTGTTTCTGCACATTTTTAGCAAGCTCTTGGGGTGGGATGTCTCACTTGTCTAATCCTGTTGCAATAAGCCTCTCAGACATGCACCCATCGCTAGTTATTTCTTTCTACAGCAAGAATGGGAATTGTGGAGTCTATGAAGCACATGCAACTCCCAACCAGAGCCTTATTTGTGTGGAGACCAAGCTGCTCTAAACATGGTCCTTGGTGCACTAGAACATTTTTGCTGTGTGTGTTCAAGTAATTACTGACTTATGGTGACTCTAAGGCAAATTTGCCCATGGCCTGAATACTCTATACCTTATATAGGTCCTGTCTGATCCTAGAAGGTAAGCAGAATGGTTAGTACTTGGGTGGAGGCCTACCAATGAATAACCAGGTCTATAGGCTATATTTTAAGGGATGGAACGGAGGGTTCCTTGCCCAAGAAAAGCCTATGAAATTCATGGGGTCACCAAAAATCTACAGACAACTTGAAGGTACATATAGACACACACAAGTTTTTCTTGGGAAGACTTTTTTAGAGGGAGTTTGGCACTGCCTTCCTCTAAGGATGAGAAAGGTTGACTTCCCAAGGGTTTCTCAGCAGGTTTCCATGATTTAATGGGAATTCAGACTCTGGTCTCCACCATGAAGTCGGGATAGCTCTGCTCAGGGACGTAGCCAAGGGGGGGGGATCTTGGGGGTGTGTGCTGCTGTGCCGCTGCACCCAAGCCCCATTATAATGGTGGCACTTAGTCTGGACCCCCCTTCCTAAAATCCTGGCTACGTCCCTGCTCTGCTTGCATCATGACTTCAGGATAGCTCCACTGCAATTCCTCTCCAGCAGTCCTTTGGCTTTTGTTTGGCATAGATATAAATACATGGGTGGGTCAATCTATTTCTGGACGAAATAGCACCTTCCACACCTAAGTTCATTGTGTTCCGTTTTTGTGCAAGCCCACAAATTTGCATTTGGGTATATAAATTGATGCATTGGCAATGCAATGCACACGTCTTCAATCTTCCAGACAGAAACAAAATAACAACCAGCAAATGTGCACCAAAGGATTTTAATAGATAAGATAAAGGAAAGCCATATGGGAAATGTTTTGGTGCATATGCCAGCATCAGCCGCAAAGTGTGTGCTTCATTCCACACATCTGGCTGAAACTGGCCTATAAACCAAAATGTGGATCTGTTTTATCTTAGTTGATAAAATCTTTCGCTGCCCATTTTGTTTTTTAATAGATATTTGGAAAGTACTTTATTCAAAATATACATTTCTATAGGCGTACTATCTCCAAAAATGCATTTTAAACGTATTTGATCAACATTGAGAGCCAGCATGGTGGAGTGGTTTGAGCGCTGGACCATCCTTTTGGGGAGGTGAACCAGGGTTCGAATTCCCCACTCTGACACGGAAACCCATTCTCTCAACCTCCATGGAAGGCAAAGGCAAATCTCATCTAAACAATCTTGCCATGAAAACCCTGTTATAAGTTTGCCTTTTTGTTTGTTGTGTCCCTTAAGGCCATTTCTGATTTATGGCGACCAAACACTTATCATGGGTTTTCTTTGAAGATTGGATCAGAAGGATTTTGGCTTTGTTTTAGAGTCTCTTAAATTGGAAACAACTTGAAGGTACACAATAACGACAACAATCTGCAAAATTACCTTTTGGATTGCAACTCCCAGTTTCCATGATGACTCAGGTATTCTGGCATTTGCAGTCACAAAAATAAATGATGATGGCCCAAACTCTGATTCTGATACTCCCCCCCCCCCCCCATTATAGATGCATCAGAATGCATGTAAGATATGGCCAGATGTGTGGCCAGATGTTTGCATTAAGCATGCTTTTAAAGTGGGTATATGTACTGACAAATATCTTCCTGATGTTGTTATCTGTGGAGATCCCTCAGGGCTCGCTTTAGCATCTGCTCTCCAGGACCTAGATTATTATGTTTTAGAAGAAACTATTTACATTGCTCATTACTACAATAATACAACAGGCCATTAGTTTATCATTCTTCCTGTAGTCTAGTAAGAAAACACTCAGAGATACCTGTTACGAAGGAGTTACCATTGTTCCACTAAAAGGACAGGAAAATGCCCTCTGGTTCCCCCAAAAGGCCAGATCAGATATTGCACCTTGCAAATTTAGAGGCAGAAATAAAGATTTCATCAGCCAAATAGCTGCTTTAATGTGTGTGTGTGTGTGTGTGTGTGTGTATCTCAGAACTATTTAAACAATTTGCAATGGGTCCTAGAGCAAATCAAGTCTGAACTCTTCCTAGAAGCCAAGACAACTGAACAGAGAAAGTTGTACTTTGAACTTATCATTAGAAGATAAGACACTAGCTAGCAAAGAAGCTTGAGAAGTGAGTAGATAGTAAGAAAAGAGAAAGGAGTAAGTCTCATTTAAGTCACTGGGGCTTACATTTTTTTAATGTTATCTATAAAGTAAATGGAAATATATGGTTGTTGACTGGTATACAAATATTGCAAATATCTATTTTACGTTCAGGTGTATAGGATTGCTTTGTAAACCATGCAGGTTGGCTTCCACATTAGCTATGTTCACGAACACCCTGAAAGGTCCCAACTTCTTGCCTCAAGGTCTGAAAAAACCTATTTATCAGGCTGTCTAAAATATTGTCATTCACGGCACATCTGCTGGAAGGAGATTCAGAAAGTGAAATAAATGAATATATATATATATATATATATATATATATATATATAGAGAGAGAGAGAGAGAGAGAGAGAGAGCACCTCCAGGCTTTGGCATTAAAGTGTATGAAACTAAATTAATTCCAACAGGACAAGGACTCAGTAAGAAATGGCATCCTATAATACAGTGTTTGGAGATGAAAAAAAGATGAAAGCGCTCTCCAGACCCAGTTAAAGGAAAGTTGGGAAGAACCTCAGGCTTTGTCTTTTTCTTCCTTCTTGTGCAACTTTCCTCTGAGCATTCGGAGAGGTTTTTGGAGCTGCAGGTCCTTGATGTGGGTTAGAAACAAATTTCAACCTTAAATACTATTCTTCATCCTGGCTAGAGTACAGCCACTAAATCAATTGTTGTTGTTGTTATGTGTCTTCAAGTCATTTCTGATTATAAACATATATTTATATGTTTATAAAGATTTGGGCAAGATCCTAAAGTGTAAAGGTATACAATTGAGTACTGAAGTCAGAATCATCCAAGCCAAGGGAAGGCAATATGCACAGATGTGAAAGCTGGACAGTGAAAAAGGACAAGAAGAAGATCGATTCATTTGAGACATGGTACTGGAAAAGAGCTGAAGATACCATGGATAAACAGATGGGTCCTGGAATAAATAAGCGCCGAAATCTCCCTGGAAGCCAAGATGATCCAATTGAAGCTGTTGTACTTTGGCCACATCATGAAATGGCACGACTCATTGGAAAAGACATGCTAGGAAAGACAGGAAAGCAGTAGAAAGAGAGGAAGACCTCATGTCAGATGGTTAGACTCAACCAGGAAGATCATGAGTCTGCACCTGGAAGACCCAAGCAGAGCGGCAGAGAATAGGGCAGTGGTTCTCAACCATCCTAATGCCATGACCCTTTAATATAGTTCCTCATGTTGTGGTGACCCCCAGCCATAACATTATTTTCATTACTATATGCAAATATGTGTTTTCGGATGGTCTTAGGCGACCCCTGCGAAAGGGTCGTCCGACCCCCAAAGGGGTCCTGACGCACAGGTTGGGAGCCACTGGAATAGGGGGGCTTGGAGACGTCTTATCCATAGAGTTGCCATGAGTCGAGGTCAACTCCCAGGCAAACAACAAACCTCCGTTTGGGTGTTAAATGTGCCAGACATTGTCTGGACTGTTCGCACCAAAACTGGGGTTTGGGCCACGCATTGTCAGAACAGAAGGGGCAGAAGGGGCTTTTCGGCCCATGCACTCTGTATTGTTCCCTAGGAAATGCCTTGAAAATTACACTCTTTTGAATCCTGGATGAAATCCTCCCCTCCAAAAATATCTTTTAATGTAACTAATGTTTATGTGCATGTTCCACTCTCTGAGCCTTTTTTGATACAGTAGATGTCTCAGTCTCGTTCATGAACATGGAGCCCAACTTTCTTGGGTCTTAACCAGAAATGTAAATTCATGGGGCGCATACATGTTTCTTTTTCTCAGATGGCGATTGCTAATGAAACCCAGCTCAGTGAAAATTAATTGCCTTGTCTCCTTGTGAGCTGCAGCCAAAATGTGGTATCGTCTCACTACAGGCTTTTGAGGCACTGAGTCCCTCCTCTTCCTCCTCATTGCGCACAAAGCCTTCCTCCATTTCTCCTGGCTCAATAAAACATGTTTTTTAAAAAATGTTTTACTACCCATTAAAGCGTTTAAAGGCCAAGGATGCCAAAAGGAAATTAGCGCACTCCTTTATATAGAGATGAATGCAATGAAGGAGAGACATGTGGTTCCAAGTATCATTTTACAAGACACAGGCCAAAGGCCAATTGCAAAGGATTAAAAATAAGGTTGCCAACTATCACATCTGCCGTTGCAAGCATTTTTGTCTATCTATCTGTGCGCCATTCTGGTCCCAAGATTTAAAGACTGAGATGTCACATTGACAAGTCAGAGAGTAACTTTATGCTCACAGAGCTAGATAGAAGTTGAGCAAAGTCATATCTGACAGAGAGTAACTTTATGCTCATAAGGTTAGACAGAGGTTGAGCAAAGTCACCTCATTGATGTTGGTGATGCTATACAACCAAAACCCCCACAATGTGCTTCCATGCAAATCCATGAAGAATGCACATTGTATGCAATGGTTGATGGCACTGTATGTGGAGCTCCACTTCCTCAGCTTTGCGCTGAACATGGCTGTTGAACAAAAATGTCCACAAGTGTAAGACGCCAACAGGAAACTGACCACGAAAAATATCACCGAGCTGGAAACGTCCGAAAGAGGCAACCCAAATGTCCGTGGGGTTGGAGAAACTCCCCTTTGCAGAAAAGCTACTAACAATTGGAATTGTTCAGCTTAAAAAACAGGTGCATAAAGGTCTTGGCTCACAGGATCTATTAAAGTGCATGAGAACATGCACAAGCATTTTAAACAGAAGCATAAGCCCTGCCCATGGAACATAACACACTTCTTTCTTTTGTATGGTTTTTGTGGATTTACTAGTTGAAATCCTAGACGTTTTCAGGTGTCTCTGGAGGGAGGGCCAGAAATCCATGCAAGTCGGTGGCAGGTGGAAAGCCAGTGCGGTATAGCCGTTTGAGGACTGCCATTTTAAATAAGGTACAACATTTTGCCATGCTATTGTATTTAATGGAACTTGAACATCCACAGATTTTGGTATCCATGAGAGGTCCTGGAACCAAACCCCAGCGGATACCAAGACCCACTGTATTTCTATACTTTATTTTAGCAGCCAGGGCAGCATCCAATGGGATCTCCCCCACATGCTGTGCCTTGTGAGGATGATGGGAAAGCCAGGGACCCTTTCTTTCCTCCTCCTCCTCCTCCGTCCAGCTGTAAGTCTTTCTAGCAGCATTGTCCTCAATGGAGGACGGAGGGACACAGGGAAAGAGCTTCCTTCTGCAAAGCCCACTGGCCACTGCTTCTTCTTCGTTCTCCTGGGAACCCAGAGGCAGAGGTCCACCAGTTTTGGGGAGCCTTGCTCTTGAATCCGAATAATAACAATAATAATAACGATAAACCATTCACCTTTAAAATGCTTATACTTTTAGATTGTAAGCCTGAGGGCAGGGAACCATCTAATTAAACATAATAATTGTAAGCCACTCTGATAGCCTTTAGGGTTGTAGGGTGGGGGATCAATACCATTAATAATAATAATAATAATAATAATAATAATAATAAATAATTATTATGAGGATGCTCCACGTGCAAAGAAGGAGGCCACGCCCCTCAGGAATAGGCAGCCAATGGGAGCGGAGGAAGGTCCAGGTCAAAGGATGGAGGTCACGCCCCCTCAGTAATGGGGAGCCAATGGGGAAATCCCTTGAGTCCCCATAACTTCGGTTTAATTAAGATGTGGCTAATAAAGAACATTCCTGATACAATGGCGCCCTCTTGTGGCTACTGAGGGCACTGCAGCCTCTAGATCACTCCAGCAAGAAAAATTGGGAGATTGATCCAGAGGGACAGATCCCTCCTCTCCTAGGACTCCCCTGAAAGGCCCACTCTGCAGCAAAACCCATACACACACACACACACACACACACACACACACAATGTACTGTATATATCTATATCTCTATATATCTAATTTATATGTGTGTGTATATATATATATATATATATATAAAACCGTATGTGAAATATTATTATGTATGCGTGTGTATATGTGTGTGTGTGTGTGTATGTGTATACACACACACACACATAAAATTGTAACTTTGTATATGTAATTATATATATGGGAACTGTCCTCCAAGACCCCTCACATGCTGTGCCTTGTGAGGATGATGGGAAGTGTCCTCCAAGACCTCAAG
>NC_056527.1:167024422-167094846 GCF_019175285.1 Sceloporus undulatus | reverse complement strand
CAATTTTCTCCAGCGTAATACATTTGTGTCCAATGTACTCACTAATACTGTATATTCAGTTTTGCCCTCCCTCCCAACTTTTCGGTCTCTTTCTTTTTGGAGCCAATGCGAAGTGCCTTTATTTGCCTTAGTTTCGGAGATGGATTGTGCCATCAAGTGGCAATCAAAGGCAAATGCAGTACTTCTGGGCCGCTGGTATATTTTGGGCAGAAGCCTTGCCAAGGACAAGGCATCCTTCTAGCGACAAAGGATTTATTAACGTCTCCTTCTTGATTTCTCCTGGGTACAATAATCTCCGAATAACCAAAAGATAAGATGGAAGGCGACCATGCCTGTCACCCAACCTTGTTCTTAGAAAACACTTAGTGACCGACTCAAGGACTTTCTAACTGAATGGCGCTTGTTTGTATTGAATCCGAACACATGAGGACCAGCAAGGTGCCAGTATGTTGGGAGTATGAAGCTTGCCCTATTCTATTTGAATGGTTGGAGCTGCTGCATTAAGCAAGAGCATTGTGCCTCCCAGGGTCTTGATAGATGAGGTGGCTCTCTGTCATTAATACTAAGTGGTGCTATTTTAATGGGAGAAGCATCAAGGGAAGTCGGGAGGATGTGCAGCTATGAATAGCAATTGCAGATGGAAAGCGATGGGTGGGGAGATTTAAAAGCCTTTGCAGAGCAAGGCCAGAAGATGAGAACTGAGAAAAGAAAACGCAATGCCTCTTTAAATGGGGTAGAACTGGGGGTCTCTTGTCATGCCTTCCTGCAACTTGTCTGAGCCTCAATAGGTTTGGATTTTGCAACATTTCAGCTGCAGTTAAAGATCCAGGTCCCTAAAATCCCAGTTGAACCCACTGCCACTTACATCTGAAATTGACATAGGAGTTTATTATGGGAGGCATCCTGTGCAGAAATGAGATTTAAAACAAGATTTAAAAAAACACCCAAAACCTAAGAAGATATGCAAAAGTGTGATTTATTTGCAGACATATCGGAGTTAATGCAACGTTAAACTGGCTAGAAAGTTGACAAAACTGTCAGGAGAAAGAGCCCAGATTATCTAATGCAGCTCTTGGGTTTCCAAATGTGGAAAGGTACATCAGGAAGGATGGTTCAGGAACATCTCCAGCCCTGGAGGCCCCTAGGAGCTCCTGCATGAGAAAGGCATTCCTGCAAAGCAAACACTTCTCACAGTTGCGCATAGAAGAGGTCACTAAATATTAGCTTTCCGGGACCATTACTTTGCTGGCTGTTTACTTTCAGCTGCCTCTCCTTGAAGTCCATAGAAATGATCCTGTTTGCTTGGGCTTGTTCTTAAAAGACCATCGCACCAGGCAGGAAGGATGCTCTGCCATTTCTGGCTCCCCCATAATGGAGGCCTTCCAACTTTCTTCCTAAAGCAGACTTTAATATGGAAGAGGGTTAGGACAGCCTTGTGAAATGGGTGGAATTCACACCTTGCATCTATTTGGTGTTGGTGGGGAGATGGATCGATTTGACAGCGGAGTGTGGTTTCCACTACATTTGCCCCGATTGCATTTTCTTCCATTACATTTGCCCCAATCTCATTTTTTCCCTCCGTTCTGGGCCCCACAACAAACTCCAGCTCCCAGAATTCCATAGCCTTGAGCCAGGGCAGTTAAAACGGTGCCAAACCGGGTTATTTCTCCAGTGTGGACACAGCCTACATTTCCCAGGAAGCCTCCATGCCTTTGCACCAAGAAAACTTTTAGTTGCTGTAAAGGTAAAGCATGCCAAGGTTGGCTGCTTGGTTACCTGGAGTGACACTGCCATCTCCTGGACAAACTGTAGATGGCTGCCACTGATGGAAGAAAGGCACATCACACACATTTTGATCAGAGCAATCCTGTCCTTGCTGCCAGACTGCTTGTCATAGGCCCCATACAGACAGGCCAAAATAAAGCTGCTTCGGGTCACTTTGGAGGTATGCTGTTTAAATGATGCATGCATGCGTTCTAAGAGTCTGGAAGCCGCACCAAAGCCATGATCCAGCCCTAAGGACTAGAGCATGGCTTTGGTGCAGGTTCTGGTCTCTTAGGACGCATGCACCATTTAAACAGCGTATCTCCAAAGTGATCCAAAGCAGCTTTATTTTGCCCTGTCTGTATGGGGCCTTACACAATTTCCAATGCTCTGATAGTCCATTCATGGCACAGCAAAAGGAAGACAAGGGTAGTATCTGGAGCCTTTGTTTCTTGGATGCATTTTAAGGCATCATGGGATTTGCAGTCCGCTGAGGCACTGGAGCACTCTTGCTGATATATATATATATATATATATATATATATATCCCATCCCTGGCCTTCAAATCTCAGGATTTCCTAGGATCGAAGCATCTATTATTATTATTATTATTATTATTATTATTAAACATTTATTTATACAGTGCTGTAAATTTTGCACAGCGCTTTGCACAGCAAGGATCAAATAAAATTAAGGGGTAAAAAGAATAAAATCCCACCAAGCAGATTACACGATTAAAAGATCTCTAAAATAATACTTATAAATATAACTAGTATATAATACTAATAAAAAATAGCTAGTATACAAATAAAAACAAAGTAAGCAGCAGATTCACAACCTTTAGAGGTTGCGTCCCATCCGTCGGCATAGTAAAATGTATGTAGCAAGTGCATTTTCTCCTGTATGATTTCTGACACCTTTGCCTGATGAAGAAGCCAGTGGAGCTCCACAAATTTGCAACACTTTGGTTGGTCCCATCAAGGTATCACTGTTTTGTGGATATTGGGATGTTATTGCACTTTTCTATATGGCCCACACGGATTTGTTTCCTAATGTCTGCAGCTGCAAGTAAAATGGAATAAATGAATTAAAAAGCTGTAGTAACAGCTAGAAAGTTACAAATCTGTCTTGGAAAAACTTCTACAGAGGAACATATATTTTCTTTGGAGAGATGGACGTTTTGGAGAGATAGGCTCTTCTTATCTTTGGAACGATGGACTCTTATCAGACACATTTCTGACAAAACTGTATTTTTCGGGGACAGTAAGTCGGAGTAAATCAAGGGCTCTCAGATGACAGAATAAAAAGGCATCAAATGGGTCAGACAGAAGTTCAAGGGACTCATTTTTCAATTATGGGGAGGGCAAAATCCCAGAGGATAAATGCTCTGCGCAACCTCAAACAGCATGACGAAATTCATCAAGCAAAGCCTCTGCATTCTCTTGCGAAGCCAAACCTAGGTTTATATAAGCAAAAGTTTATATAAGTTGATATAAACCTAAGTTTACACAAGACTCAACTGGCACAAAAAACATATGAATCTCCAGATCTAGAAGCTTATAAGGTCTTGTTTCGTATCCAGACCTTTTCTTAATGGAGCGGAATCCATTTTCCTCAGAGAAGAAAATCATTGTATGCTTTTCTGACAAGGGACCAAAAAAGAGAGAGACTTTTCTGGAAGGGGAGTCGGAGGAGATGGAAAAGACGGAGGGTGCAAAAGGTCATTTCATTAAACTTTGCCATGTGTTGCCACATGGAGGTGAACTATGCGCGACGTCTCTCCTCCTTTCATTTCTCTGTACTTCATAAATCACCGAGGAGCGATGAGCTCAGGAGCCAGAACAGAGCGGTGCTAAGAAAGATCCAAGGAGCCATCCATCTTTGTCAAAACAAGATCTTCCCTCTGTGTGTGTGTATATATGTGTGTATGTGTGTCTCAAAAGAACACCTTGATCCCTGTGGAGTTATTTCCCTTCCTCCTATAATTTACTCCTTGATGTTTCTCAAGATTTCCTGCTCATGTAAGAAATGAACATTTCAAGATGTCCAGCGTGTTGTTCTTATTAGTTTATTTTAACCGTTGAATTATGCCCAAATTGTCCCTACTTGGCACACGTTGCTCATGGGCATGATGTACCACGGCTGCATTGGAGAGATACCCCCTCTGAGCAAAGGACCACCTTGTTGCACACTGAAGTACAAGGGTAGTTTTGCTTTCTTTGCAAATTGTTGGCCATTGTGCAATTGTGCGGCTGGGGAAAGATGAGACACAATAAAGCCTGGTCTTCTGTTGTGTAGTAGAGCTGGGGTGTGTAGGGTTTAAGAACTGGAGCTTTTGAATTAGTAGGGATAATGATGTTATTGGACACACAACACACACAAGCTCCACAATATTAGAGAATGGGTAGGTTTCCCCTGTAGCAGTATATCAGGATATGGGGTGTGCATATTTTATACTTCCAGGTATCTTCTGTAGCTTTGTTAACTTGTATTGTTTAATATGTTGTTAGCCTCCTTTAGTTCCATTATTGAGAGAAAAGCAGAATCTAAATGATCAACAACGATAACAACAAGACATACATGCAAGACAGTGGGCTATAATGGTTTGAGCATCAAATTATGACTCTGGAGACCAGGGTTGGAGTTCCTGCTTAGCCATGGAAACCCACTGTGTGATCTTGGGTGGGTCACACACTCTCAGCCTATGATAGCATTACCTTAAGGTCACCATTAGTCAGACACAACTTGAAGGCACATGAGAACAACATTTACACACAGAGATGCATGATGCATATAAAAAGATGCTAGATATATAAGTAGGTAGGTAGGTAGGTAGGCGGATGGATACATATAATGCATATATGCAGATGCTAGGTACATAGATGGTAGGTAGGTAGGTATGAGATAGATAGATAGATAGATAGATAGATAGATAGATAGATAGATAGATAGATAGATAGAGATGATAGAGGCACACACACAAACAGAGAGCATTGCTCTCTCATATGAATCCTGCTCCTTCCAAATGAATTTTCCCTTCAGTTCCTAAACTTCTAGCATTGCAGTAACTTAATACTTCATTTCAGTATTTAGAAACAAGAGTTCAGGCATGCAGAGAAAAGGGGCAGGCAAAGCGACCAAGAGAATGCAAACCCAGTAAGAACCAGTGTGTGTGCTTTCTCAAGAATAACTTCGGCCACGTGTGTCATGGTTTTCATCTGTGGACATGTCAGAGGGTATGAAATCTATGCCATCATAGCTAAGCCTCATAACATAACTAATAGCTAAACCTCATAACAACAAAATGATAGCAATACTAGACCTCAACCCCACACCACTGTGGCCTACCCATGAACTCTCCTGTTGCGCACAAATCTAAACCAGCGAGCATCATTTTCTTCTCAGCTACGTGTTCGAAAAGAAGACAAGCATCGCTTGGTGGTTTTCCTATAAATAAACACATGTCATGTATGTCTAAGAGATTATCAAAGTGTTCCTTACTGTTCCCTACAGTGTCTTTTTCAGTCAGATCACAAACCCGTCTGTCATCCGGAGGAGAAAAGAAAAGAAAAACAGTGACAAGGGGGGAAAATATGTATATCTGAACAGTGTAGGAAATTTTGAGTGGACAAGGAAACCATAAAATAACCAGTTATTTTTATGGCTGGGATTTTCTAGACCGGATCTGATCACTGAGCTCCGCTGTCCTCCCTGCAAAGACCTTGCAACAAGATGCCTGATTTGGTTGCATAACAAGACATTTTATGGGAAGCTGTTTGCTTTGTGCTAGTTACAGGAAATTAATGTGAGCTTTCCAGCTCTGGAGAAACCAAGCAGCCCTATCTCCTGCAGGTTTCCTCAGAAGTGACTCACACAGATTTGTTTCCATGTTAGTGTGTGTGTGTGTGTGTGTGTGTGTGTACAACTGTAGACCAAAACACCCCAAAGCTTCCTTGACTTTCCCGGCAAACAAGCCAAAAACAAACCAAAACATAAGATTCTGTTTTTGCCCCCCAGAATGAGCATAAAAAAACCCAGACGGGAATCTGTGGTGGCTTTCAATGTAAATGCTGCTACTCTGGTGGTTGCACTTTTCCAAGGATTGTGCAAGGGCAGTGTTGTCATTGTGAGGGTGGTGCAAGACTTGTGGCAACCGTGTCCATTGTGATCCAAGCCTTAGAACTGCTACCTAGGTGTTTCAATAAATGCGTTCCTTAATGGTGGACGGACAGTTGGTTAAACTTATGTGCAACATGAGAGTTCATGGGTAGACCACAGTAGTGTGGTGTTGAGATCTTGTATTACTATCATTTTGTTGTTATGAGGTTTAGCTATTTGTTATGTGATGTTAACCTGGATTATTTCTGCATTGTGGACACAACCTTAAGAGGCAAACTGCCTCTGAAGCTGGAAATGGTATCTCGATTGATAGCCCTGGATGGCCCCATCCTCTAGGTTTATGTGCTGGCTCTCCCCCTGCAACGAGTCCTATACTTTAAGTAGATGTTGCTTGGAGGATGCTCACAAGTCCATTGCAATATGTATTTTCTTATGTCTTTTACTTGTTCTTTAAAAAGAAAGAAAGAAGAAATAGAGATGGCAAATCTTGGCCCCGTGGGCAGGAAAAGACATTGGTCCACATCTGGCATGTTACAGTTCTCCCAAGGTTCAGAATTTCCATCTTATAGTAAAGAGAAATAAATATACGTTTAAATAAAGTCTCTTTTCCTCTCCCAATGGCATTGTCATCATTGTTCCTTTTATGTTTGTGATAAATATAAATGAAACGGACATATAACAGCTAGACATCCACTCACATGGAAAGTGCCATTAATAAGGCCAGCGTTGGGTTTCTTTTAAGCCGGCCACGTCTGACGCAAAGTACCTCCATCTTCCCATTTTTAAAAACTGGTTGGCCTGAAGGTGACAGACATTGGCTTCCTTCCTCAATATGTCTTCTTCTGGGTGACAAAAGGCCAGGGCAGAAGTGCATCCCCATTTGCGTATGAAGCAGGCTGGGGTCTGGTTTTCACAGCCAAAGGGTCATGGAGAGGAAAGATGAAAATATTTGTATGCAAGAATGAAGAATGTAAAAATGTTCTTCCTGCTGGGTGAAATGGCAAGAGGGCATTTTTGGTGCACCATGTTTTAGCCATTAATATATATGTTTAGGTATGGACTAAACCATGTCCCTAGCATTGCCAGGACAGAACTACTCCAGACCCTGAAATTTAGGAGCCAAAATCTCCTCTTGTAATGTCTGAGGAACAAGACCATATTGATACCACTAAGCATAACACCTTAAGCATCAACCATACTTGCACAGAATATTGCCTAGCAGACCAAAGAAGTAAGGACAGACTCTGTGGTGCTGGGCCAGGCCTGAAGATTTCAAAGCTGTCATTGACCATGCTGGCTGGGGAATTCTGGAAGCTGTAGCAAAAACAACACTTTCCTTACATTCTGGGCTGTCCTTGCACAGAAGGTGATAAGGGTGTCTTCCAAGGAATTCTGTTTGCTAGGCATGCCATTTGCCTTTGCTGACAATTCATGACGTCAAACCTGACACCAATGTGTTCATGCTACTACAAGTCTTGGTCAAGTCCCACAAAGAAACGTAAAGTGGACACGTACTTCTCACAGTTGGAGAAGCTGCCTTTGGCAAACATGAGAACAAATAGTTTACTGGGGGAAGAAAAATCAATAAAAGCAAGGCTTTTTGGTTCCACCTCCCTTTTTGCCAGGTGCGGAGTTGTCCTGTGTTTGTCTAGTGCCCTGCTTTCTGATCATATTTCAAGCCAGGCATAAAGTGCGCCTGTTCCTGTTTGCATTGCCCCAGCAGCACTCTCGGCACATTGTCAGGAATTATGGTGCAACATAAAGCAGTGATCTGGGCAGAGGGCATCACTCCTGGAGATAATGGTGTGTAAGTTAATTCAGCTGGCATCAGCATGACAACAACAGAATGGGTCTGGACAGTGGAAAGACAGATGAGGCTGGCCACTGGCCAGGTTACTCTGAATATGGATAATGCATGCTGCTACTCCGTACATGTTCAGGAAACAAACCAACAACCTGTTTGGTATTGAGTGAAGAACCTAGCTTCCTCTAAACCTGCTTTCTCTGTTTGTTTCAGTTTTTTAAAAGGTTTCTAGTCCTTAGTGTGCCTTGAAGTGTGTGGACTTCTGAGATCTCAGACCTTTTGCCACTATGGCGGTGATGCGACTCCAGGTTGATTTGGATTTATAGCAAACCCATCCTTTTTTTTTAACCCAACAAAATTTGTTCAGAGGGGTTCTACCATTGCCGTCTTTTGAGGCCGAGAGAGCATGACTTGCTGAAGTCTCTGTGTCATTTTGCATTGTCAGTGCTTGAAGGATTATGGGAGTCTTAGTGCAAAAACAAGAACCTTGATTCAATTCTAGGTACACCAAGAGGCCGTGTGTTGGTTTTGGGGCAAAAGTGGGAATCCTATGTTGTTGAACTGCAAATCCCATCCTTCTTCACCAAGGTTAGGATTGTGACAAACTGCCATCTGGATGGTTTCAGGTTACCCATCCTGACCTAAACCTGCATGGGCTTTGAAACCTGGTCTCCAAAGGTCTGCACTACACCACACTGGCTCTTTTAGGGAAACTACTAAGAGCATCATAAGCCACTGTTCCTTATTTATTTCATCAGCATAATTCACTTCTCCCAAATGAACCTTTTTCTTTACAGTGGGTCACTTTTTTTGTTCCTGTTCCCCTTCAGGGAGGAAAACGCAAGACCTATTTTGGTCAAAGAAAGTTATTCTTGGGCGTCTGAAAGGATGGAGGGCCATGAAACAGGCTTGTGGGCCACCACCCATCTCTGCATTGCTATTACTGTTATGTGCCTTCAAGTCATCTTTGACTGATGACATTATGAGTTTTTCTTGGCGCGTTTCTGAGATCATCTGAGGCTGAGAGAGTGTGCTTTGCCCACGCTCACCCAGTGGGTTTCCATGGCCAAGTGGGATTCAAACCCTGGTCTCCTAGTCCAACACTTAAACCACTACGCCTAGTCCTATCCTTTCTTTAGAGTCATCTGTTGGATGGGGGCACATGTTCAATTTGCTTTTTTTGGGATAACATTCCCCCCTGAATTTTGGATGCTTCACTTTCTAAGCCACATGACGTGAAATCAAGATCTGTTCCCTGCCACAATAAAAGGTGCCCAGTGTCCTGAGACTGAGTTTTACAAGTGAAGTGATATTTGTATTAGCTGGGAGGTTTGTTTGGCGACCACATGACAAGGATACATTTATGAGGATGTATAAGACAAAAGCAAGCAGAGGCCGAAGGATTTTCTGGCAGCAAAAGTGGGGAGGGAAAGGAAGCCAGTGCAAAAAAGGAAACGTTTGTTTATTGGGCAAGGAAGCGTTATAAAACCTGGCCTTCTGCGCTGGGGGAAAATGGACCTGGAACCAAGTTTTATGCTTGCATCCTTTAAAGCAGCGGCTT
Source organism: Sceloporus undulatus (assembly GCF_019175285.1). NCBI lineage: Eukaryota > Metazoa > Chordata > Lepidosauria > Squamata > Phrynosomatidae > Sceloporus > Sceloporus undulatus. The sequence continues at coordinate 167,085,598 of NC_056527.1, read as the reverse complement.
GCAAACTTTGAGCCCTCCAAGGCAGCATGCCCAGATATCATCACAGCAAAGGAGGACAAGGCACCGTAAAATGTAGGGCATCACCACCCAAAGGCTCAAAACACTCCTGCAAATGTAAATGCATGCTTCTCAGTCCTGCTGAAAAGGGAGGACATTTTCAAGGTCCTCCTGGACAGTAGGTTGAAATGTAGGCCATAGTCCCAGAAAAGGAGGACATCTAGTCACCTTGCTTCCAAGGTTTTTGGCCATCAGCTTCCAGAATCCCTAGACAGCGGTCAGGGATTCTGGATCCTGAACTCCAAAACTCCAAGAGGACCAAATTTTGAGAATCATTGCATTTGGAGAGGGATGGGAGTTGCAGTCCAATAACTGGAGGGGCGAGGGATTCCAATCCCTGTTTTAGAAGCAAGGAAGTCCAAAGAAAGATGTCAGTGGTGAAATATTTGGAGAGGTGGGGGGGGGGGCTTTCATCCTTTCCCCTCCTTTGGTGCCTGTCTCCCTTGCTTTTACGCTTGGGTCAAGGTGGGAAACCAAAACCTTCCAGGTAGCCATGGTCTTCACTTTGTAGCAATCCAAGTCTGTTTCCACATTGCCAAAGAATGATGGGATTTGTAGTACAACAACGCAGGAGTCTCATTTTTGCCCTACATCCAACACACATAACCTCTGGGTGTACCTAGAATGGAATCGTGATTCTTCTTTTTGCACAAAGGCTCCCAAAATCCTTCAGGCATCGGCCATGTGAGCAGACACAGAGTTCTGGGAGTTGCAGTCCAAAAAAGAAACTTTCCAAGATTAAATAAGAGAGATTCTTTGCCTCTTGTGTGACAGCACCTGCCTCTAAGTTCCTTGAAAGGAAGCTGTTTTCTTCTTGTTTCTCTACTTACCAGGCCTCCAGAAAAGCTAGGCACTCTGCACATGTCTAGAGGAAGTCTTGACCCACTCTCCTTGGTCCAGCTGTCAAGAAAGGGTGTGGCCTAAGAAAAAGGGGCGTGCTTAAAGGCAGAGGTGGAGCTCCAGGATTTAAAAGTACAGCTGCCAAGTGAATGCATTGCAACCATTGCTTAAAAGCAGAGGAGTAATCTACATTGGAGAACCAGAGCTGTGTTGGGTTATGACTCTGCAGACCAAGGTTTGAGTCCCTACTCCGCCATGAAAACTCACTGGGTGATCTTAGGTGAGTCACATATTCTCAGCCCCCCAGAACCCTGCAATGAGTTTGCCTTAGGGTTGTCAGGCTTCTCTGATTTCAGTTCCTCCCTTTCCAGGGAATTTTCTTGCAGCTTGTAACATTATTTTTCCTCCTGGGAAAGGAAGGAAAAGAGTGTGCTGCTGGGCATTGCTTCCCACCACCCTGTAGGGCAGGGCATCTGATTCTCAGTTTGGTTGGTTTGTTGGGCATTGCTTCCAACCACCCTGCAGAGTAGCCCACCTGATTCTCAGTCCGATGGGTTGCTTGCTGGGCATGCCTTCCAGCAACCTTGCAGAGTAGTCGACCTGATTCCTTACAACAACCCTGTAGAGTAGCCATCTGATTCCTCACAACAACCCTGCAGAGAAATCCACTTGATTCCTTACAATAACCCTGCAGAGAAGCCCATCTGATTCCTTACAACAATCCTGAAGAGAAGTCCATCTGATTCCTTGCATCAGCCCTGCAGAGGAGAACGTCTGCTTTTCAGTCCAGATATTGTAAGGCTGGGCATGCCCTACACTAACCCTGCAGAGTGGTGCATCTGCTTCTCAGTCAGCGCAGCTGGATCTGTGGGAGTGAAGGGCTGGATGGAGAGCCACCAGGGAAGCCCAACTCTGGGCTCCCCTCCCTGGGTCTGGTGCATGTGGAGGGGGAGCTAAGGCTGGGATCCAGCTTGCTCTAAGGAGGGATGGGTGACTCTCTCTCCGGGGGAGGAAAGCCCTTCCACCGCCTCCTTCTCCTCTTCCGACTCCTCCTCCCTTCCTTCCCTCCTTCTTTCATTCCCTCCTTCTCTCTCTTCCTGGAGGAGAGCAGAGAGAGGGCTGGAAGAAGCAGGTAAGATGCGCACCTGAGAAGTTCTTCAGGAGAGGGGATGCTGGTGGTGCCACTCCTTTGGGGACCCCCTTGTTCTGGGGCAGAGGAACTGGCTGGGATGGTGGGGGAGGTTATGGGGGCACTGGAGGGGATGATGGTTTGGGCAGTTTGGGAACAGAGCGTGGCAGAGTTTCTCGGAATAGTTGCTGGACTGCAACCCCCAGCATCCCCCCTTGTTAGGAGTTGCCATTCCAAGGAGTAAACTTCTGGTTAGGGGAAAAGGCTTGGGTTCTCAAGGCCCCTGGGCAGGACTTGGGGGCTGGGAGGGGATGCTGGGATTGCTATTCCTTTGGAGAGCCCATCTCTTTGGAGAGGGAAGGGGATGAACATTTATAGATCTGTATGCAGTTCAGTTTTCTATTTTTAAAAACGTATCTACATGTCTATGTCTGTATAGATGCAATACGTAGAGAGATCTTGTCTCACCATTTGGAAAAGCACCTGAGGAAGTAGAAGGACGTCTATGAAAGCTCATGTTCCCAACTTCTTTTTTCTGTCAGGCTCAAAGGGGCTACAAGATCTCTCTTCATACGGGCTAATATGGCTAGATCTTTGAATTCTACCTATATAGATGTAGATACATTAGCAGGATTTGTAATTTTGGTCTCCCTTTTGTCCCAGAAAGAGGCTCTATGGCAACTCAAAATACCAATTGTTAATAGTAATGAATATTAACACAAGGTAACAGTGGACAATCCGAGTTTACAAATTATCACACAAGAGCAAACATGTAATGGGTTAGGAATCCACTGAGGAGCTACAAAGGTTCAATGAGCCACCTTGGAGAGGGACTTCCACAACTGGAATGCCATGACCCAAAAGGCCCTGGTCTGTCTCTCAGATAGCCATAAAGGAGGGATGGGGATGCTACCACTTTCTAGACATTGTTGGGTTGCAACTCCTAACAGCTCTAGTAAAGATACCCAATGGTGATGTCAATTGCAGCCTAACAACATAAGAACTGTTGGATTAAACGCCTTTTGCACTTTGAACCCAGTTTGCAGCAACTGAAGTAAACTGGAGGACCAAGGGGGAATGTGAGAGAAAAAGAGAGAAACTGGGACATTTTAAAAGCAGCTGGAAAAGTGGGACAGCAGAGGATTATTTCCAACTGTCCCATCGAAATAGGTACTTGTTTTACGCCACTTGGATTTGCATAGAGGAATGCATCCATCTGAAGAAGTAGACCCTGGTCCAAAACACACTGCAGAAATAATCCAGTTTGACACTACCTTAGCTGCCAGGTTGTTTTGTGAGACATGGAGCCCTCTCTGTCAGAGAGCTCTGGAGCCACAGCAAACTACAAATCCCAGCATTCGATACCATTGAGCCCCGGCATTAAAAGTGGTGTCAAATTGGATATTTCTGCAGAGTGGATGCAGCGTTTGTCTCCAGGCCGAGAAAAGTGTGATCTTCTAAGTGTTTGCTCATTAAAGCTAGTTGTTTAAAAGGCAGAAGAACAGAGAGCGTTAGGTGTGTAGCTACTTTGCCTTGGATCCTGTGTTGGGCTGACAACAGTTAACCAGAAGTCAGAACCTCCTCACTTCTCTTTTGCCTCTTTTTTATGAGGAAGTGATCTGCAGTCACGATAAGATGAAGCAACCGAAAGGTGTGGAGATAAACTCTTTATCTCCCAATGGTTGCTTCAGACTGAGTTGCTTTTAAAGATACTGGTGAGCCTGACATTTGGCAACCCTGGTGCGAAGGAGATGTCGTTTTGGATTTTCCGCAGGAGGTAGCACAACATCTTAGATTTTGAGAGCTTGAGAGTCAACCATAAAGACCTGCATTTCCTTTACAGTAGAGGAGTATTGACTCATTTGGAGTTGGAGGGTAGGTGGGGTGAAGATATGGGGTGGTTTTTGTGGTTCTCTCGATGACAAGCGAAGAAGCTGTGTGTCGGAGGATAGAAGCTACAGTTTGTCATTCTCTTTCGTTTCAGACGGACGGTGGCTAGAGGTGTTAGGGAGCATTATGTTCTACTTGTCGAAATAAAATTTGGCAGTTTTAGTGAGATATTCACGATGCACTTGGCAGTTTGGTTGAGCCAGGATGGGCAAAAATGTAGGCTTTTTAATTTGTTGGAAAGATTTCATAAAAGGTGGACTGCAGCCAACGGATTGCCTGGAATGCAATGTTTGTCCGAGGAGGCATGCACTGGGCAAGAAGAACTTTCTTCCCCGGTTTTGCCTTTAGGGTGCAATCATTTTTCGAGGAGGTGACTTCTCCTGAACTGGAACAGGTTTAGAATTGCATCACTTGTGCCCTCTGGGTGACTGGAGGAATTCGTTGGTGGCAGTCTTGGCATTCCCAAGAAAGGTTACTTGTGATGAGCATTGTCCTTTGGGGATCATGCCATTGTCTTGTTTACATGGCTGAAATAAAAATAAAAATAAAATTGTGAGAATGTACTATCCCATTCAGTCAGTCAAAAAGGAGCAAAGGATGGTCTTTCAGGTCCCATCAGACATAGTTAGCAGTTGGTTCATGGAGAGGAAAGCTGGGAGATGCAATCCAACAGCACTAGACGGATCACAAATCACCCGTCCCTGTTATGAATGAGATGCTTTTTAGTAGGAGAGTACAAAGGAGAAGTTACCACATTCCTGGGATCTTTCTCTGTTTACACTGGTCCCTTGGTATCTGCTGGGGTTTGGTTCCAGGACCCTCTGTGGATAACAAAACCCATGGATGCTCAAGTCCCATTGAATACAATGGCATAGCAAAACGGTGTCCCTTATAGAAAATGGAAAAATCATGCTTTGCTATTTGGAATATATACTTTTTTTTAAAGCCATGGATGCTTGAATCCGTGGATAGGAAATCCATGGATAAGGAAGGCTGATTGTATATGCAATGGCAGCTGATGGCTTCTGTAACAATCTACTTTGGTGAATCTACTCCTGGTTTTAGGATGGGGAATTTGGATGTATCTTTAAAGTTAGACCCAGAGCAGATTCAGCATCCTGCGGCTGTGTGTGCCACCGGCTGCCAGTGTGCATCTGTGCATCTGCCTTGTTGTTCCAAGTTTAAAATGTCTCATGTTTTGACTCACTCTCGATATATCACTTGACATCCAGGGTAGCCATGTGTTCTGCTTCAGGGAACGGCTCTTGATCTGAAGAGGGTGCCTGGGTTGGTTACATAAGTTCCATTGTGGCTTCTGCTAGTCTATTCTTCTACTTTAAGGTTAGATGGAAGTTTGGTGAAGGAAGCGCATGGCGACTGAGTGACAGGTGTAGATTGCTGGGTGAATCCCATTATAGATGGCGATTGGTGGAGAGCATGAAAGTGGGAGGAACTGTTGGAAGGGTATACTGAGATTCAGGATGAAAGAGAGAGGATGAGATTTTGCATGGAGACAAAGGAGAAGCTCAGCATGAAGGGAGATTGTGTTCGGTAGTTAAGATCTGGTTTGTTAGTTGTGTACAGTGGACCTTTCATATCTGCTGAGGTTGGGTTCCAGGGCCAAAATCTGTGGATGCTCAAGTCCGATTAAATACAATGACATAGTAAAATGGTGTCCCTTATATTAAATGGCAAAATCAAAGCTTGCTTGAGGTGGAGAGTCAAGAGAGGAACAATAACTATATCACATGGATCTTGATCAGTAAATATTCTTGCTTAGTTGGTCCCAGCTCTCGTCATACTAGTGAGATATGTTGCATTTCTAGTTAAAGTGTAATGATAGTTTTTAAGCTTTGCATCTGCAATAAAACGATAGCACGTGTGGGTTTTATGAAACCCCTTACCTTCTCATTTTGTGTGATTTGTAAATGATTACCCAGCCTAACCAAGAAACTCTAGCCCAAAGAACATGCTTTCTCATTGGCGACCTTGCTTTCCTTCTCTTGCAAAGAGTGCTGCTACTTCTAGGCAGAGAAGTACTTACATGTGTTGCAAGAAAGTCCATTGTTTGAAGGGAAATTCTTGGATCTGGTTTACTTTGGAAGGGTTCTCATGGGTAATTTGGTAACCTGAGCTGGGCAAACTCTTTGCCAGCACCCTGTTTTCAATTAAGACCAGACTTTGGTAAAACGAAGTATAACATGAGATGCAAAGCAAGAAGTAAAACAAAGAGGTTTGGCTCCAGTCTTAGTTGTCCAAAGCAGCCTCTGCCAACCTGGCTGGGGATGAGGGCAGTTTTAGTCCACAGCTGGAAGACATTGTATTTAGGAACACTAGTCTTTATGGTAGGATTCAAAGACATAGCCATGTTAGTCTGGATTAGTATGCAAATGATCTTGAGACGAACTGGGACAAAGAGGTTGGTAACACGGTAAGTACTGTAGCTCCATCCTAGGGAATCCTGGGATTTGTACTTTTACAAGGTCTTTGGCCTTTGCTGTCAAAGTGTGCTAGTGGCTCACAAAACTACAAATCCCAGGATTCCCCAGGTTGGGGTCATGGCAGGTAAAGTGGTTCCAAACTACATTATTTCTACAATGCAGATGCACCTTAAGTCTACTTCGTCAGATGCATCAATTTGTTTCGAAGGTGCTACAAGATCCCTTTGCATACTATTCTCTATGGCTTAATCTTCATAAATTTGGAACTTTTTTGTACCCCAATTTCAACCTGCAACATTCTTTTTAACCCCCTTCATCCCAATTTCCATCTTTTTCCAGATGTCACATTTCCTGCACCTCCCAGAAATGAGTGTTAGGTTCAACGTGCTGCAGAGAAAAACAATGCATTCCTTCTAATTCCCTCTTCAGATCTGAAATAACTTTGTCTAAGGTCATTTAAATACAGTTTTATAATGTCACCTCTTAACCTTCTTGTCCTCAGGCTAAACATACCCAGCTCTCTAAGACAGGGCACAGTTTCCAAACCTTTCCAGAAAGAGGAGAGAAGCAGACAGTGGGGGCTACCAGAGAGGCACATTGGATCAGGGCCCGTTTCTCCATCATTTGGAGAGCTTCCAAATACTTCAAGAGCCCTGTGTTGAAAACTCTAAATGTTAACAGGGCAGTTTCGGATTTCAGGGAGAAGCTTGTAAATGCCACCTTAAACAAATGCTTGTTTGATTTGACTCAGAGCTTAATTTCATAGACAACCTGATTTAAGACGCTTAATGAAGAGCAAGAGACACCATGTCCCAATGTGTGCGTTTTTGCTTCAAATTCATTGCCTGGCGGACATGAAACGCTGTTCGGTCCCCTCACCTCCATGAGATCAGGAATGTCTTATAGCCTGTCTTTTCCCTTTTCCTCTTACATGTGTAAACTTTCCCATTGCATTTCATTTCCAAAGCTATTTATGGTGTGTTGCGTCTGTAGTGCTGTTCATGCCAATGACAGTTGGTTCTGAATATTTTACACAGCATGATTGCATTGACATGGTTTTGCTAACCATGGTTTGATCCAAGCCATGATCGGTAAAACATGCCATGACTATTAAAACATGCCAATGCAACATACTGTAGGTTACCTGTGAGATCAAACCATGTTGCATTGACATGGAAGACCATGTCAGTGCAACATTGTGCCATAGGTTACCTTTAAGAATGAAAAGGAAATGTGAACTTGCATAGGACTCCCTCCTTCTGTTTTGTCTCTCTCTAACAATAGAGAATTTGGGGAGCAAATAGATATGAACAATCGTGAGGAGTCTGGTTGTAAAACCAAGGGTTCACATATTTTCATGAACTGGGAGTTAATCTCAAAACAACGAGGAATAATTGCTAAATATATACTTGCTGGTGAAATCTGCTTCTCTGATACATTTTAAAGCTTATATTCAGCAATAATGCAGTTAAACTAAAAAGGGGGTAATTAAACAGATAGTGATTCATATGTGCTTTAAATCATTAAAGATGAGTCCTTCCGAGAAGTGATTCAAACCATGACTTTTATTGTGGTTTAGGTCAAATAATCCCCAATAGCTACTTCCCTTCTTCCTAATCTGTGCTCAGCATAGTTGATTTAAGATGCAGCCGACTGACATTAAAGTAAGGGAACATAGAGGCAAATAAGAGAGACCTACTCTCTGTTGCTCATATATATGGTTTTGATCAAGTTCGGAAGAACCTATCTGGGCCAAAAACTGCCATAAACTGGGGAGGGACAATGCCCAATGTTTAGCCTATTGTCTTTTGTCAGAGGATTATTTGGTGCAGTGTCTTTGCATCATGCCCAGGACTGGCTGAAACTCAAGTCAAGAGTTTTATTTCCCCATATTTTCATGGAGACAGTAGAAGGTAGGATCAGATTGCTTGGTGCACAGCAGGAGTCTAGATCACCTTCTGCATTTCTGCTCTGGATTGATTTCCTGTTCTTTTTCAAAATGTTCAAAACCATGTTTTTCAAGTGTGAAGAAACACCGACGAAAACAATCCTGAGTTCACTACAATCCTACGTATGGTTCATTGGTATACAGACCCTCCGTCTTTCCTGATACGGTAGAGACAGTTTCAATCAATCCTCTGCTGTCCCTTTTGTAGATGTGTCCCGGTGTCTCTCTTCTCCTTCCACTTTCCTCTATGGTCCTCATCTTATTTCAGTTGCTGCAAATTGAGTTCAAAGTGCAAAAATAGTAATTCAACAGGGAGGAGAGGAGAGAAGAGGAGAGAAGGTGAACTCTTGTCTTTCCCATTAGGCTCAGGCACCAGCAAGCTGCTGCAGTCTCTCTTAACTTGTATGTTCTTCCTCATTGATAACTTTTGCCACTTTGAACTTGCTGGGCCACATGTGTTCCAGTTTTCATTTGTGACATGTTGAAAGGTTTGGGTGTGGGAGGTTACTGACTGCAGAAATGCTCTGTGTGCTAACCCTGTTTTCCTTCAAGGGGGGGTTTGCTGACCAGGGGTATGTAGTCCGACTTTTTGGGTGTGGAAAAGAAGTTGCCGATCACCAAGCTCCCCACTGACCGCCTTCTCTAATCCCTTTGGATTGTTTGCTGGAGAGACCTGTACACATAAGCTGAGATCCTGTTGCTCGCCTTTCCCTTTTCATTCAAGTGCGGTGTACTGGAGCATTGTTTATGCAAGGGGGGTTGTATGTATTTGCTTAAGTCTTGGAGGAGGAACAATGAGGAAAATATAGCTGAGGCCTTCATCATGATTCAGGACGTTCCTTTTTTTGCTTTAGGTGGTACTCTATTGTTGATTTTCATAATCATAATTTTGTTTGTGAAGATACAAATGCTGAAGGTCTGTGCATCTCCGCCACCCTCCGCAACCTCCTTATGTCAATTATACTTTAAAAAGTACAGTTTGACAAAGATGAAGGGAGTGTGTAGGTGTAAAAAGACTTGTGCCTTTGTTAGGTGAGGTATGGCAGCATTTCATTTTAATGTTTGGATCTGACTCAACCTCTCCCTTAGGGAAATCATTATTTCTATCAAGTGACTTTTTTTTCTGTGTGCAAGGTAACTTTGTTTCACTTGGGACTCTGGTTTGTTTTCACCTTGGGGAAATTGGTCAATTAGGCCATTTATATGTGGACTAATTGCTTCCGTTTGTTGTTCCAGATGACTCCACGGTTGGAGACCCAGCTTCAACCTCACCAACTTTAATGTGTGCCAACAGCCAGTGTTTTTGATTCAAACTCAGTAAGATGGCTAAACTGTCCTGTTTGGTTGGTCATTTACCTTGTGCATGAATATACACACAAGGGACTGAGGTGTGCATTATCCTACACTTGGAAATGTGATGTAAAATCAGATGAAATTCAAGCAAAATCTAAATGTTCAATTGAAATCTACCCGTCCATAACTTCAGACCTTGAGATATTTAAAGAGTGTAGTGGTGCCAACACACAGCCTTCTCTTCACCAATGCCCAATTCCTTCAACATTTACTCATATGTTTTGTTCTCCCTACCTCTTATAACCCTTGTTGCCCTTCTCCCAACTCACTCCAAGATGTCTATATCCTTTAAATGAGGACTCAGAATTGAATGCACCCAAGCAGCAGAGAATATATTGTGATTATAACTTCCCTTGACTTGGAAGATATGCTTCTATTAGCATCTTGCACAGTTCCTTCATGTTCAGACTAAAAGGAGGTTTGCTCTCCCACCAAAAAGAAAGCTACCACTTTCTTTCCAAAGGATTGTGCATGGAAATTTTTACTATTTTTCTACTTCTAGTATAAATAAATAAATAAATAAATAAAAATCATTCAATGCATGAAGTTGAGAGCATCTTGGAGATTTGATTAGCTGCCTAGACATTGTGACTGGCTTTGCTGTTGTCGAGTGTATTAATGTCTGTTTATTGCAAGTAATGGGACACATTAATAGTCTCTGATTTATTTTCCTTTGCTGTATGTCATAATCTTCCCTGCTTCTGAGCGGAAAAGGTATTCTCGGTGTTTTGGGTCCTAGAGAAATAATAGGAAATATTTGCCTGTTTATTAAGATTGATGTCTGGAAACCATTGTGGGTCTTGGTTGCAAGTGCAGAAGCAAATGCTGTGTAGAGATTTATGGATGGGTGCAGCTGGTGTATTTACATGCTTATTCAAATGTTTTTGCTTCGTTGCTTTCAGGGGAACAACCTGTACTCCTGTCAGCATAATATTTCAGTCGATTGCATGGATTGTTAACACCCAAAGATTCCCCTTTGAATTAAGCTTGGTCAGCTTTGGCTTCATGACTTTCTGGAGCAGCAGAGTTACTGAAGACGACCAAGAAACTAGACCGCATATGAGCGCTTGAGAAGAGGCACCACGATGAAATGGTTAAATTAAGTCTGTAAATCCCTGCACACTATATTTGCCTATCTTAATCATATCTGTAACCTTGCTGGCAAAGAAATAAAGAAAAGAAGCATCATCTTTTATTGCAGTTTGAGGAAAAGCAAAGGTGTACTTCCCGTTTATATGCTGTTCTTCCAATATAATACAGTCTTCCATGTAAAGCAGGGGTGGGACAAGCGTGGCCATTGTGCCACATGCAAAACTTACTCCTTTTGGGCCCCTGCAGCCCCCTAGCCCCTGTGTGTGTGTGTGTGTGTGTGTGTGTGTATATATATATATATATATATATATATATACGCGCACACACACATACACAGATACACATATATCCCACGTATCCTTAGGATGCAGCCAGGAGAATTGAAGTGGTATCAAACTGGTATAGCTGCCTAGCGTAGATGCATTCTTGAGTTTTCTAAAAAGCCCACCATATCTTGGAAAAGTTTCTTTTTTGCTTATAAGTGAAAATATGAGAGACTCAAATAACTTAGAACCAAGAGGTCTGTTTTCTTGCTTCTGTAAGGGAAAAAACACACATGATTATTAAAAAAAGAAGAGGGTATTGGGCTTTAATAAGTTTCTTGCCAGCCCATTTCCTTCTGGATTTCTAGCACTATATGATCCCTCCTTTCTTTTTTGCTTTGCATGCTCCATATGGGCTGCTTGGTCCAGAGGCGCCATACTGTTGTGCGTCCCTTGGTCCTGTACTTGAAGATCTTGCTGTGGCCCATGGCCTAGCAACCAGTTACTTCATTAACTAGATCTCTGGCTGCATCTGCATTGCAGAAATAATCTGGTTTGGTGCCACTTTGCTATGGCTCCATGCTATGGAATTCTGGGAATTCTAGTTTGTTGTCACACCAAATTGGATTATTTCTGTTGTGAGAATGCAGCCTCTAACACCAAGATGGTACCCTCCCAGATTCATACTTCACCTCCAAGTAATGGGGTAAGGTGATGCTATTTAATAGTACTTCAAGCTTCGGTGCTGCTTCGGGCCTCCTTTCAGCCCCAAGCAATGTGTTCGTTCTTAGGATCAGCCTTGGAGCCCTTGTTCAAAGTTGCACTAAAGAAATGATTGCATAAAAATATTGTCTTGGAGAACGCTTGCAAGTCTTGCAGTGCCAAACAATTGAAAAGCTACTGAGAGGAAGTTCAGTTTCCCCCGCCCTCTTCTTGTTTGGCAAAAGGTGAACGAACACTGAACATACTGAATACATGGAGCAAGTGTCTGCCTGTCCTTGCTGGTCTCAGGTTCCTCAGAGCTGTGGGCACAGCCAAGGGTTGGATGCAGAACTAATTTCAAGACCGATGATTTAACAAAGGATGAATTGTATTACCAACCAAATTCCCTTCTGGAGATGTTCCATTCTGGAGCAAGCAACCAATATGCATCTTTGCCTCTCTCCCTGAGCAGACATGATAGCATTGCTCCCCTTCTTTCGTGGAAACATACCTACTGTGGTTGTCTATGCTGAAAAAGAAAAGAAACGAACACAACAGTAACCATGCTGTTTAGGAAAATCTGGGAGCTCTAGTCCTCCCAACTAGTGTTTCAAAGGTCTGGGACATGTGCAAGGTTGGACATTGTTTTGAAGTCAGAAGCCATAATGTTTATAAGGATCCCTAGCCAGATAAATGAAATTTCACATATCAACAGAAGCCATCCAAGGTTCTTCTATCTCAGGTGAGGGAAATGAGGATGAGGAGACAGCCTTTTCAGCGGTGAAAGCACTTATGAAATTGTGTCCAGAGGGTCACTTTTATCATCCTTTTGTCAGCAGAAAAAATAAGGACTTCTCCTGGGCCTTTAAAACTCCACTGCCTTAACTATGGCCCCATACAGACAGGCCAAAATAAAGCTGCTTTGGGTCACTCTGGAGATAGGCTATTTAAATGATGCATGTGTCCTAAGAGTCTGGAAGCTGCACCAAACCCATGATCCAGTCCTAAGGACTGGAGCACAGCTTTGGCGCAGCTTCCGGACTCTTAGAACACACATCAATTAAACATCATGCTTCCAAAGTGACCCAAAGCAGCTTTATTTTGGCAGTCTGTATGGGGCCCATAATACCGTATGCAAAAGGATCTTGCATCACCTTTGATACTATCTATGTGAAAGAAGGTGTAGCATGAACTTTCAGAGATTTGGTGTGCTTCCTCAGATGCTGCAAGATCCCTTTGCATATGGTTATTCTAGACTAACATCAATATGTCTCTGAATTCTTAACTAATACAGTCAGTGTTTTTAACTGTTCTTGTTGTCTGATTATGAACTTCCCCGGGAACCAGATGATTGAAGTTGGCGATATAAATAAATGCTAAAATAAACATTTCTGTGTAACATTATACAACTGCATTGTCTCTCTGTTAAATATTGTACAAATACGGGTTTCCCAGGAATGACTTTTCTTCCCCTTTTCCACTGAAATACAATTGAGTTCTTTTTGTAGGAGGGGAGGAAAGTCTTCACGTTTCTTTCCCCCCCAGGATGTAGTGACTGTCGCCGCCGTCCCAGATCGTGGCTGAACTAGGGTAGGATATGTTGTTTTTCCATAGTGACTGTTTCGTAAAAGGAAATGGCTTTCCTGTTACTTAGCAAAAGCAAAGCCTTACAGATCACTTGAGACCACAGCGGGCAAAGAGTTGGGAAACAGGAATGTGACAACCTTGGTTTGATTTGAATTGTCTGATAACTCATGAAAACTCCCTCTTGAAAAATAGAGGGATGTCCCTAGCTCACAAGTTCAGGATGCCTATTGTGGCAAAATGGTCCAAAGTTAAGGAACACCAGAAGCGTCTTTAGGCATAACTGGGAAATATCTCTCTTTGAAACCCCGGAGAGCTGTTGCACACAATGCTGCCAGTATGAAACTAAGAGGAACCAATGTCATGATTCAGTATAGGACAACTTCCTAAAAGTGAAAATGACTGGCCCTGTCTATTTTGCTTCTGCATGAGGTCCATATCTGGGCATACCTTCTTTGCTTGCTATGAGATGGTGCATTAGGCCACCTCCTCCAATTCTTTTGCATCTTTGTGCATTAAGCAGTTCAATACTTTTAATCACACCTGATTCATAGACAGTGTGGCCTTCGAGGTGCAGCCTATGGGTCACATATGGACCCTTGGTTTCACTGTTGTGGGCTTGCTATGGCGGGGCTTACAACCTGAAGGACCCTCATCCGTGTAGTAGAGTCAGGTAGAAATATGACCAGGCTGGAGTAGTGACTCTTACAGAGATACAGCAGGTAGCTTCCTCTCTGAGTAGGTACTTTGGACTCTCATTAACATTTAGTGAAGTAAAGTCACAGATGCATGAGAAAGAATAGGTGAGATGCAGCTTGGTTGCTGGAGAAGACCTCTTGGTACTTATGTGTTCAGAACTTCAGGTATATGCAGGATTTGATATTTACCCCTGTGAGACTAGAGACATGTATACTGGCCAAATGGCTAGCTCAGAATAATAAAACCTTCCCAAGGCATCAATGAAGCTTAGCAAGTATTGAAAAGGAGCCAGAATTTTTTGCAGACGTTCTGTGGAGGCTTGTGGCTTCCATGTCAGTGGGGCGGTGACTGTCCTTTCAGTTTTAATCTGAACTTTAAAAAGAGTTCTCCAAGGATTTAAACCTGTTTTGAGGATGGTTTAACCCAATGGAAGAATGGGCAGTTACATAACAGCGACCTTAAATTGCACAGATGTCAATGGGACTTCTGTTGGATGATGACAACTGCTGAATGAATAGAAGGTTTGTGCAGCATCCTTCATCGAAACAGCGCATGGTTTTGCTGCAAATCAGAGCGGAAACACTCTGTACATCTTCCTTTTGCCTTGTGTTGCTACGCAGTTGTTAAGACTCTTAAAGAAATCTTGGTTTCCAGTTTGTTTTTTGAATTGATGCAAATGACACGGGACACTTCCTTGATCCCAAAGTGACCACATGCTATTTTAAGGCTGCTCTTTCAGTCTCTGCTCAAATGGACCCAAAGGGGGACTTGTCTTGTGGGTGGGTAGCGCACACAAGAGACACTTGGCTTTGGCCTCAGGAAAGAGCTTGAAAAAGTGACTCCTGGGGGTGATAATTCCCAGAATCCCCCAGCTAACATGCCCACTGACCTTCTTCACGTATGAATATGCCCCAGGAGGGACTTGTTCCTTTCATAGCACTGTGGCTAGCAGCCATTGAGCTGAATCATTTTACAGCATTTGGGAATTCCCATCATGTTGGAAGCAACCAAAATAGTTCTCCCCGGGCTATTTTTATCTTTGCAACATGTGTAGGATAAAAGACTCCGTTTCCTTCCTAGTAAGAATAAACACTTGCTGGTGAGATGGTGTGTTTGTTTTTGACACCGGGACACATTAGTAATGCTGCCTGTTTTGAGCAAGAATCTGTTCAGGGTATCTCTTGGAGACATTTCGGCTCACAATCCAAATCTGTGTTCCTTTTGCGATGTTGCGACTAACTTGTTTCCCCCCCTTCATATTCCTCCTCTTCCTTGCTACTTTAGGATTTGGTGAAAAGGCTTAAGGATACAGAAGCACTGCTACAAACCCAGCTTGAAAATGGATCTGGAGAAGCCTTCTGTCTGGGGATCATTCAAGCAAAGGACAAAGCCTTTGTTACAAAACCTGAGCATCAGAAGGACTAAGAAGACCTCAACCAAGTTGGTGGAGAAAAGGCAGAGGCACCCCTTGGACCGACGTCTTAGTTCTTCAGTGCCTGACATACTCAGCGTAGAGACTGTTACGGAAGAAGAAACAAATTATTCACGTTCCAAAGCCTTGTCCATTTACTTCCCGAGTGACTTTTTGGCAACAGAGACATTCCTTCAGGACACTAGTGACTCTTCCTTGAAACCATCTGGAGAGGAATGGAGCTGGAGTCAGCAGGAAACTGTGCATTTGGAAATCAGAGCAGATGACATGGAGAAACCCATCGTCTGCAACCCAGGTCCAGAAGCGAAGCGGAAATCTAGCGACGATTTCTTTGAACTGCTGCAAAGAAATAGCTTCAGTAGTGACCTTGCAGAAGATGCACTTGAGGTAATGCCCACTGGGTCAAGCAAACCTAAGTCTGTGAGACTTAATAGTAGCCATATTTCTGATGTGTTTGTAGGATCTTAAAAACACAGCAAATGGAAAGGCGATGACAAAAAAAAATAATGTTGCAGATATACTGCCCTAACAGACATGGTCTTTCATTCCTGCTGAGTAAGTTTGCATTTCCCTTTATTCCTCTGATATTATTGTGTGTTTTCAAGAATAAAATAGGAGCAGAGTTCAAAGCTTGGAATGGGAGCCTTTAGTCCTCTAGACCAAAGTTAAAACTAAACTCATCAGTTAGAGTTACCAGGTTTCATAATGCCAGTTGCAAAGAGTCCTAAATTCATGGTTTCATGGCTTGGAAGGAAGGATAAATCTACTTTCTTTTGGGCAGCTCCACAATCCCATCTTAACATGCCATTGGCAACTGGGATACTGGATTTCGCCCCCTGGGCCTTGCTGGTTTAGTTCCTCTTCCAAAGGACTTGCATGCAGGTGGTTGGTTTGGTGAAAGCTAGGACACTTTTCGGTCATGTTCCATTGCTGTTTCTAGCCTTTGTTCAAAAAGATAATAATAATAATAATAATAATAATAATAATAATAATAAATTTGATTTCCTGCCTCTCCCTGAGGATCGAGGCGGGATTACAACAGAGAATAAAGTCAACAATAAAATACAAGATACAGTATTATCTAAAGATACAATCAATAGAACAAACAGAAAAACTACTACCAAGAGGGTTGGGATATTCAATAGGGATGTCAGTCTTCAACTATTGCAACCTCACTTGCCTTTACAAATAATTTTTGCACGGAGGACCCACATATATTTCAACAAAATAATTCCTGGGACCTGGGAGAAAACGGTGCAAAAAAGTGCCTTCTTAAGAGTTTTCTCAAGGGTCAGGAAACCTATTTTTCAGGGTGAAATGCTGAACCACAAACCCAGAAAATCCTCTGAGAGTCATCGTGTGTCATGCTTGAATTTTTTGAATGCATGCTTCACAAAAGCCTTATGCAGATGTTTGCCTGAACATGCATAGGGCATGAGCACACATGTAAGCCCTTCCCGTTCAATTCTTGTGTGTTGGGAAGTAACTTAGACATTGGGCATTAAAGTCTGAAGAGGTCTCTGTCGCTGCAGTTGAGGCTTCATAACCCTCTTAAGTCCCCAGAAAGTTGCCTGCTCTGGAGCAAGGTCCTGGTCATTTTTTATTTTTAGTCACCATGCTACTGGCTTATAGCATGGTGTTTTATTGTTATTGTTCCTTAGTAGCTCTCTCCAGGAAAATGAAGTTCTGATGTGGCCTTTTTGGCATCTCCAACTGAGAATCTGTTTGGCTTAATTTTAAGTATTAAGCAAACTCTGAGATTAAGGCTACCATCTTCTGCCCATGTTTTCTATGAACACTTACCTTTGAGCAAATATAAAGTAATTCACAGTAATATATATAGCAAGGCAGGTAAGTTGATGTTTTCCAGATGTTTAGGACTCTGAATCCTGTCACTGGTAAGGAAGCATGACCAATGGTCAGGCATGATGGGATCTACAGTCCATCAGCTTTCGGGGGGGGGGGGGGGTCACAGTTTTGTAGAAACGTTTGGTATCTATATCAAGCAGAGTGCAGAAAAGCCAATGCAATATGAGCTTGTGGTAGAAACAGGAGAAAGTATGCAGGATGGTCTTGTAAAATTAAAAACAAACAAATCCCTTTACATTTATTATTTCATGAAATCCATCCTGGGATAGAAAAGGAGACAGGCAAAAGAAGATTGCCTAAACATCAATACATGAGCCACCAAAGCTGGCTATCATGTGTGCATATTGGCTAGTGTCCATGATCATGGATGCTCCTCTGCATCTATGGTGACTTCATCCCCTTCTGCTTGTATATTCACTTTTATTCATTTTTGACATGTATTTGAGGCAGGCAGACATCATTTTGGTATTAAGGCCAATATGCCATTAAGCTGTTCTGCATTGTGGGCTCCCTCTATTTTGCAGTCTCTTAAGCAGGCCTATTGTGTTGCAGGCAAACAGGGAACTACTTGTGTAAGGTGGTATCAGGTGTCTTCTTACGCAAGCTTGTAAAAAGTATAACCACTGAGTCAACTTGTAGTTATACAGGTATGGCATCCCAGCAGGATCCCCCTCTTTCCAGTTTTTAGTTTTTTGAGGCAAAGGGAGTCATTTAAAAAAAAAAGAAATATGTGAAATCTACTATCTTTAAGTTTTGGATAGCAAAAAATGAAAGAACCTCCGATTCAAAATGGTAAGCAGTACAAGGAGTCTTGCAACCTATTTAAAAGGTGCAGTGTCCTTCTTGGAGGTGTCAGTGAGCAACACTTCACCTTTAGAAGCTCAGAAAAAGGTTGGTCTGGGAATTCTGGAGGTGCCGAAGACCACAAAAACTTAATTGTGGACTGCATTTTGCCTACCCCAGCTTAGATGGACCAATAACACCAAGTTAAGATGGAACAATGATCCAATAGGAAGCAGCATTCTGAACTCAAAGCTTATGGAGATGTGAGAATAGGGCACCAGTTGGGTTCAAATGTGTGACCGACAGGAGGAGTGTGTGCCTGATCTCCATCCGTGTACCTGGCAAATTCATTCTGGTCAAGCAAAGTTAGCTGTTGTTTCTTTCCTTGACCTTTCCCTGGCTTCGTAGTTGTATGGAAACACACCTAAATACTGAGCAACTGCAGTAGAATCCAACAGTAAAAGGATCCAATAAGAATACAGCCTCTTTCATAAACTTGTGTTTATTTTTGACAGCGTTCTTACGGTGATTCCAACCTCGACTTGTCATGTTCTTCACAGATGTTTGATGACCAATGTGTAAGTGACTTTTTTTGTCTTTTTTCAAAAAATGTAGTGAATTATAGAGTATAGGTCAAGTATGGGGCTATGAGTTCAATGGAGCTTGTATGAATGTGGAAGGACCAGCTGAAAGAGAGGGAGGGCAACTCTTTTCTGTGGCTGGATTCGCTTGTTTCTCTTTTAAAATTTGATTCTAGGAAAGTCTTTGGGCAGAAATGTCCTGTGCAAGGATGTCTTGGGTAAAGAATGCTTGCAAATAGCCTTGTCTTCAGTGAGAAAATGTGTTTTGACACATTGAGATAGCTTGGGTTGGGGGTTGTTTGCTTTGAAATGTTTCACATTTTGTAGCCTTTTGCAAAAATTCTGTTTGCACAAGAGCCTTTGGTCACTTTCTGCACAAAATGAAATTTTCACAAATAAGTCCCAAAATGTAAAATAATAAGAAATACTAATCAGAAGCTTATACAAAAAGTCTCACATGCTCACCAGATTGTAGGAGAGGGACTTCTGAATCATTTTGTTCATGTGTGAGAAATGAAATAAGTTCAGATTTATATCCCCAGTCCTATGGAAGATAACCCAACCTCTTTTCTTGCCCTTTGTTAACCTGGGAGAAGAAACTTGGTTAAGTGCTTTGGCCAGGAGTAAATGGATGCCAGGGGGCATGACTACATACTACTACGTGGCCCCAGAGGAACACAATAGCAAACCCCCTCTGAACAAATTGTGCCAAAAAACGCCATGAAAAGTGAACCCCAGTAGGGTTTCCATAAATCAGAATTGACATGAAGACAATCATCAATAAATAGAGTCCAGGCTATGGGAGGATGAAGGATTTGGTGAAAACCAAGTTTCTCCTTCATGAAGAAACCATGGTTCGGCTGCTATCTTGAAAGGAGACCAAGACGTACCTCTGAGTTTGGTGGCCTTTCATGCGGTTGATTCCCATTGCCACAATGCAGCCTACATCAGACGCGACGACGTTCTTTACAGGAAGCGAAAGCGATATATATGATTGTTTTCTCTTGAACTTTCTCACAGGCCCTGGAGGAAGGAAGCGATTGCGTGAGTAAATTGCCCAGCTCATTTGCATATCTGTTAACGATTCATTTGAAAGAAGGCAGGAATCTGGTCATCAGGGATCGCTGCGGTGAGTCCGTTTAAGTATTTTTCTTTCCTTTTTCTTCTGTTTGTTCAGGATTGTGAAAAGATGCAATCCTGCCAAGGTTTGATCACATCTTATATAATATATAAAATGCCCACAATACAATTCTTGATCCTCTGACTCAATGCTTGTAAACATCCACTAAAAACCTTGGAGATGTTATAACATTATGGCCTGTTTGGCTTATGTTCTCTTTCTACATTTTGGAGACTCTTGGTTGGCTTACAGTATTTAAGCACAATTGTATTTTGCCTTTATTATGTAACAAAGGGATTGGAAAGGGTTTTTAGAGGAAAAATCCAAGAAATTGCTAAACTTGTTGTCTTGCGATATTTTCCTGTTTTTATTGCAACATAAGTCTATAGTGTGTCCAGAGAGACCGAAAAAAGAAAGATGTCGTTTAATATGCCATTTTGCAGCTGCCCTCTTGTGGATGTTTTCAGTGTTGCAGAATATTAGATGGATTGAAAGCCTTTGCACAGTTTATGTTGGAATGTCAAATATTCCATATTATAGCAGGGAATCCTTTATTTGAGAGCCAGAAAGCTTGTTGTACATAGATCTGGCAGGATTTCCTTATTATAAGGTATGTCTACAATTGTGTGGATTGGTTAGCTTTTATATAGACTGAATGAGAGGTGAAAAAAGTCTTGTATTTTGGAGCGTGGATCCTTCGTAAAGATGGAAATGTGTGCATCATGTTGTTTGTTTTAACTTGTTTCATATGATGTTTTTAATTTGTTGCTTTAACTTTTAGATTGTACGCCATTGGCAGGCTTTTATATTCTTGATTTTACTTGGTTTTGTACAGCGCCGTGTAGATTTACGGCGCTTTATAAATAAAGTTAATAATAATAATAATAATAATAATAATAATAATAACCATGTAAATTGTGAATGTAGACAATATGTTACTTTTGCAGAGAAACACATGGCTAGGTTAACTGAAATACTTCCATTTTGCTATGACCCCCAAAAAGCTCATTGCAAGCAGTCAGCAAATTAAACAGAAAGTCAGTTATTTCTTCCTCTCACCCAGGATTAGGAGTTTATCACACAAGGTTGCCTAAGTGGAATTACAGATGAATAGTAGTGTCTGTGGCTGTACCTTATTGTATGATGACTATCCTATAGCTGTCTTGTCTTCCATTAATTCCTGGGGTGCTTTATTTCTTTTATTTCAAGGATTTATAATCCCGCCTTTCTCCAACAATGAGATACAAGGCAGTTGCTCCTTTTAATTGATGGGCAAAACCTGTCAATGCTTCCCAATCGCATTGCTTTTCCACTGTTGATTCAGGCGATTCAGGTGTGATGAGTTTCTCCTGCTGCCGTTCCAGTATTCAAGAAGTCACATTCCTAAGCAGGCTGTTTTGTTTTGATTTTGGATAAGGAAGGTTCAGCCTATATATATATATATATATACACACAGACACATGTGTAGTGCAATAATATCCACAACCCACAGGACAGCGATACAGTGGTACCCCGGGATACGAAAGCACCGCCTTACGAAATTTCCGGGATACGAAAAAATCCCATAGGAAAAAACTGTTCCGGGTTACGTTTTTTTTTCGGCTTACGAAAAATTTTTTTGGTGCTTTTCGGCGCTTTTTCGCACGAAACGCGGCTTTCCAGCGCTAGCGCCTATGGCTTTTTCGGGTTACGAAAAAAATCGGGTTACGAACGCCGCGGTGGAACGAATTAATTTCGTAACCCGAGGCACCACTGTACCTTTATTGGCCAGACAGAATGCACAAAATACATGATGCAAGCTTTCGAAGTTTCACTAGCTTCTTTAAAAGGCAAAGGTGTTAAGAATGAAATGGGAGAAAGAAAGAGAAAAATGACAGTGTTGGAGTCATATGCCTACATTTTATCAAGATATTGTTATAGTGGTTCTCAGGTAAGATGATACAGAAGGATATCCCTGTAGGAAGAAGCAATTACTCCTTGTTGGCCATGCAAGCTCTGAGAGATGAAGAATAAACTCTAGGAAGTAAAAGTTAAAGTGTAATGGATACCAATGGATATGCTTTCTGGATATGTATGTATATACAATCGGTCTTCTGTTTTTGTGGGGGATCTGTTCTGGATCCCCCCCCATGAAAACGGACACTCGGTGATATTCAAGCCCCATAGGATTGAATGGAGCGTGTGCCTATGAGTGTGTGCCAGATGTGTACCTTGGGGTTGCACCCCATTGAAAATAACAGAGGTCACCCCTCTGTGAATATTCAAGACTGTGGATCTCAAGTCCAAGAGTACAGAGGGGCGACTGTGTGTGTATATGTGTGTGTGTGTGTATATATATATATATATATATATATATATATATATATACATATGTGTATGTATGTGTGTACATATATACACATATGCATACACACTCACAGAGTTTTCAAAGCAATGCTCTCATCCTGAGATTCCCCCTCCTCACCTTGAGGAACATATCAAAGCAGCCAAGCCCCAAGACTCAGAGCCAAGCAAGGATCTGGCAATCCTCCTCTGCCCCCATCATGAGATGCAAACTCATTTAGTTGGCATCCAGTCCTAGAGCGAGAGGGTTCTGGCATTCGTCAGGCAACCCTGCTTTGTAATGAAAGAGAACGCAGTTGGAAATGAAGCAAAATTATAAAGTGGTAAAAAAAGATTCAGAAGCAATAAAACTGCTCTGGTTGTTCTCTTTTGAACTGCTAGAGGGCAGCAGTAACCGTTCAAACTCACTTTGGCTACTAGCTAAATGCCATCAAATGTTGAGTGTGCTTTTTCTCCTGCCTTCTATTTGAAGAATGCACTTGTTCCAACTGCAGTATGTGATGGGTGCATTGTGATGCTAGAATGGCTTTCCCTTTGGAGCAGTTCCCCAACAATGCAAAACGCCGCTAACTCTTTCAGTCAAAATTCAGGCAAATCCTTGGCATTTCATGGCATCGTTTAGGAGATGTTGATGAAGGGGATGCTTTATCATGTATTATCTAATGGCGAAAGTCCTAAATAACCTAAAGGCACCAGATCCTTGTAAGCTTAGTACTTGGAGGGAAGTTAGTACTTGGTTAGTACTTGGAGGGAAGACTACACATGAATGCTAGGTGCTGTCGGCTATATTTCAGACGAAGCAAATGGCAAAACCACCTCTAAGGATAGCATTAGCAAGTACATTTCCATACTGTTTATCAGTGCACTTAAGCACTCCTTAAGCAGTTTACACTGTGTAAGATACTTGCCCCCAACAAGCTGGGTATTCATTTTAGCGACCTATGGAAGGATGCCAGACTGAGTCAACTCTGGAGCCCTGCAGGATCAAAGTCACAACCTTGTGGCTGTGAGAGGCTTTAGTACCAGCATTTAACCACTGTGCCACCAGGACTCCTATAAGCATTTCTTGCCTAAGAAAACCCTAGGAAGATCATGGGGTCGCCATGTCAACAGGCAACTTGGAAGTCTCTCTCACATACACATACCCACGTACCCTAATCCTTATGGCAGCCTTGTAAAAGTTAGTATTAATTTGGGCTTCAGCTCCCCGAATCCTGATGATGATGATGATGATGATGATGATGATGATGATGATGATGGCTGAGGTTCCTGGGAGTTGCGGTCCAAACCATCTGGAGGAACAAAAGCTGAAAGTCCCCGCTCTAATGCTTCACCAGACTACAGTCACCAGAATCCCATAGGACATTGCCGTGACGGTTAATGTGAAACCGTTATGCCATAATTGTGTCGTGCAAAGGGCCTCCAGGAGATGCAATTCACCTTTTGCAGGGTCACCTGCGGTGTTCAACATAAAATGCTTATTAAATGCTTATGCTACTTCTATTTTATTGGTTTGTTTTCTGACAATTTTTGGTGGCCCATGCGGATCCCGTCGAATCCCAGAGACAGAAAATTGGCTCCTAGACATTTACTGCAGTTGCCCACCCCTTTGAATGTCACAATGTTATTTTGGAGACAATGAGAACCTTTCTAGTAAAGACTTAATACTGCGGTTGCTTTCGGCTGCAAGATTAAAGTGGAGGTCTGTAAGCAATTTGTCTTTTAAAAATTGGTTGAAATACTGCCTTGCTAGAGAAGCCGTTGGACCAGTTGTGTGCCTCCAGAAACAATAACCAAAAAACCAATTTCATTTCAATCTGGCATCCTTTTATTACATATATATGTCATGAGCCATTTCCTTTTGGCCCTCCAGAAGGCTGGTCAAAGTTCTGGTCAAGTCTTTTCTCATTTGAAGTCCGATGGCACATTAATGCTACTGCTAGTCCTTCCATTTTTCTCATCTGTTGGAAAGGTTTTCATGCTTCCGTACCAATGTGTAGTAGTAATGGTGGTGGAAATAACAACATTATTGGTGGAATCACTTCATAAATCCACTCAAGAAATCCAGGCCATGTCTTAGATAGAAAAAGGAAATAATATAATTCATTGGATGGGGTTACACTTTTGCTGAAGACACAGGCCCAGAGTTTGGATGAGCTCCTGCATTTAGCTATGAGCCTGGAAGCTCAGATTTGTGTATTTGCACAGTTAAAGCATATGCACTGGTTGTGTACTTTCCTTGGGACATTGGATCTGGCCACAGTGACACATGCCTTAGTTATATCTTGGATGTATTACTGCAGTGTACATTATGTGGGGCTGCTTTTGGAGAGAGTTAGGAAATTTCAACCGGTCCAAAGAACTGTGGCCAGATTGCTAACTGGGGCTGGCTACAGGGATCACACAACTCCCTTGTTGCAGTAGTTGCTGGTACATTTCAGAGCACAATTTAAAGTGCTAGTTTTGACCTTTAAAGCCCCGCATAACTCAGGTCCAGAAGGGCAGTATGAGAGCCAGTGTGGCATAGTGGCTTGAGTATTGGACTATGACTCTGCAGGCCATGGTTTGAATCCCTGCTTGGTCATGAGAAACCCATTGGACATGTTTTTGCAGAAGACACATCACATACCTTCCCACGCACACCTCCCAAACCTGTTTAAAGTTGTGGATGGGAGACAGAATTGCTTGCTTCATTGTTTTCCTTGAAACCAGAAGCTCCTCGGCTGATGCGTAGGATCTTTGCAACAGGCTCTGTTTAAATAAATGCCTGTTGTTTGCAAAGCTGCTGATATTAAGGTTAAAGCCCATCTGTTGGCTGACACTGAAGGGCTGTCATTGGCGTATTCTCTCCGTTGCGCTCTTCTCCCCTCCTTGCTTTTCCTTTGTCCTTTTCCCTCTCCCCCTCCCGGCTCCTTGCCTAGTTGAGATGTTACTTTTTTGACAGTGAGACAGAATATATTTCCCCCCCTGGTTCTCTGAGATTGGATGGAGGGAGAAGCCCACACTTCCATTGCCTTTCCCCCCTCTCCATTTGTTGCATTTCTCCAGCTTCTCCCCCTCCATACCTCTCAATTATTTTCCCCCGTACAATTAACGTCCTACTAACTTGACACTTCTTCCCCTCATTTTGGCTTTGTCAAACCCTCGTTTCCCCCCGGTTTCCTCCCCCCGATTAATTCCAGACATTAATATTTTCTTTCACACAAGTGCCGCTGTTCACCCGTGAAACAGTTTGAACATTATGTAGCTGTCAAGATACCTAGGGATTACCCGGCGTGCTTTGCCTCCGTAAGTGACACCGCCGAGGCCTGGTTCTGAGATGTTTATTTTGAGACTAAGCTGACAAGCATGAAGTCCTGATCCCAGGGAGGCAATCTCATTTAATTAAAAGACTCTTTCATTATAGTTCGCCTTCCCCATCCTAGCCGAAACACTCCCCCTGCCTTAAACACATCCACACTTCTTCTTCGTTTCGCATGGACAGCATTGTTTTACAGTAAGGGAAGGTTTCTTGTTTTCTGGGGGCATATATTCCAGCCGTCATTAAAAAAAACAACCCACACACACACAACTTTGATGTTGATGCAAGAAAACGCAGAGTATCCCCATGGAGATTTGCTCTGTTTAGAAGGAGGAGAAAGTTATTTTGGGATTAATATCGCAGAAGCTGGAAAGCGCATTGTCTGTCCGCTCCCTTTCAACGCTGCGCTTTGTTGCAGGACTCTTGTTCCATTTAAGAAACAGATGAGTTGTGCGTTTGGACCACCTGCCTCCGCTGCTCTATTCATGTTTCCATTCCGCCAGTTACTTTTCTCGTCTCGTCTCGATATTGCCTCTTTCATGTAGTTAATAGTTGAGGGACTTTTTTTTAATATGCCAATAGCCACCGTTGATCAGGAAGATAAAGGCCGTCTCTCTTCTGTCTTCCTCCTTCTTTTAGAGAAGGGATTGAAAAATTCAAGAGAAATTAACAAAAGGGAATGCAGCAAATCACTCTCATTCATCTCATTTCCAAGTGGTTCTGCGCATCTTTTTCTTATTAAAAACCCATCCTCTGAAGGTTATTGGAAATACTTCATGCATGGTATTTATCTGGATAGCTTTGCCCTTTGATGAGACGTGTAATATTAGCGCACATTGTTTTATTCCGTTTGTGTCTGAATGCTCAATAAATGGAGGTCAGTTTCTGAGTGGACGGATCTATGGAAACATCTCCTTGGTTGACATTGGAAAGGAAGGAAGGATGGCAAGAAAAACCTTTGCAACTATTAATGCCAGGTTTTGCACTTGTTCTCTCCATCCTCAAAATTTTATCTGCTCAGAAGTGAGCTTGAGTTCAGCGGGGCTTCACTTTGGGTCAAGGATGCAAATCTTTGCTTGTATCGATCTTCTCTGTAGTAATAAATAAGTTCAAGTTTTCTCCTTAATGGCTGGGGTTAGGAGAGGGTTTCCTCCCCGCCTCCAAAGATTTTTCGTACTTCGAGATTTAGTTTGCAAAAAGGAAAGGAGAAAATTGCACAAAAAATTTGGGTTTTGTCCAAAAGGACTTTCTCCAGCTTTTATGCCAAAAGCAACTTGTTGTGCAGAAAATTGTATTTTGTTTGCAAAGCAGCTGATTTGTGCAAAATGCAGTTTTATGCATTTTGAGGGGATCTGCTATCAAGTAGGTTGAGGCTTGGATGCCAAGAAGCCCTTGTTAAAAAGGGACTCAACTCTATTTCCTTTTTAATCTTCCTTTCTTCTGTTTCATAACTAACTTAAGTCAGAAGGCTCCATGAAATGCAGTTCATATGTTGGGCTATGTCTCAAAAAATGTCCCAGCCAACATGGCCAATGGAAGTGGTCTCAAGGAAGCGGATACCTTTCCATAGCTACCAGTGAAAAATCTGTTTCATGCCATTCCCCATCACTAGTTGCAATGGGAAATTTTCATATTTTGTAGTTGGGTATTCCCATTATGAGCATCTGCTCATAATGGGAATCTCCATATCCGGGCCCAGAAAAGTAAGGCAGCTCTATTGATCAACACACCAATACTAGCCTTTGTACTAGAAACATGACATTTGTAAAGCTAATGAATCGTAATTCATTCAGAAATGACTGGGAAAACCCATCCCTGAAGCCATACAGGGATGTAAGGTGATGTTGTCATACCTACTAATCACAATGTGTGGTTCATACAGTTTTAGAAATGCTAGTTTAACATGTTGGTCGGTGTAACATTTTCTCATTCTTTTAACAATTCTTTTTTTGTTCTAAGGTACAAGTGATCCGTACGTGAAATTTAAGATGAATGGCAAAACCCTCTACAAAAGCAAGGTTGTCTATAAGAACTTGAATCCTGTTTGGGATGAAACAGTTATACTTCCCATCCAGACCCTGGATCAGAAACTGCATGTGAAGGTAAGATGTTGGTTGGAACGGTTGCTAAGCTTCACCAAAAAGAGATATTTCTGTCTTCAAAGCTGCCTTTGCAGGGCTGCGGTTGAGTGAGACTCTCAGACCATTGAGACAAGCAAACCAGATTGCAACATGTGAGTAAAATTTCCCTAGGAGTTAATTCCATGAATTATTACCATTGTTTTGATGGTGGTGGAAAGATGTTGCTAAGAGCAATTTTCTAAGTCTAAGAGGTTTTCTTAGTAGAATTCAGATCGACACCCAGGTGGCATGTTCAAAATACATGATCTTTTTAGTTGCCTTGGGTTTGTCTAAACTCCATAGGTACATCCAAAGAAACCTGTTCCCTCTCTATGTGTCATGGTTCTCAGTAGGCTTCTCAACAAGAGAAAGCATGGCTTGAATGAGAATTAATGCGGGGGTGCAACATAAAGAAACCAGGAGCAGAGAACTAGATTCTTATAGTGGAGAGATGAACTGTCGGGTAGACCACTGGTTTCTATGGCCCCATTCACACTACAGAAATAATCCGGGATGAATCCGGGTTATTTCTTTGGTGTTCACACTTGCTCTGAATGCGCTCAGTGCACATTTGGGGGGAAGGCTACCAAGAAATCCCCTTAAACTGAGATATTTTATACCATCCCCCCTCCCAAGTTTCCTGAAAGATCTGCATTGATCCACATCTTTGTCAGTGTGAATACACTTATGAATCGATTTGGATCACTCTGTATCATTGAAGGGAATGGGCGCAGCTCCATTTTATCCTGAAACGATGGCATGTGTGAATAACACATGGGTTAAAATAGCACTGTGTGATCCGTGAACCCAAACATAATGGGAACCATGATCCCAATCTGCATCAGTGGTCTCCTTGGGACAAAAGGCCCCCTATGATTCTCATTGACCACCTAATGTCCCCTTGGGTTACTTCCTATTTCTTAGATACACTTCTTCAGGAATAATGTATGCCCAGCAATTGTCTGGCCTGGGATAAGCCTACTTTCTTTACTGATAATGTTCTCTTGAAAATTATCTCTATAGCCATAACATATTCAAGGGTAGCCATGTTGGCCATATAGCAAAGTACATTAACACCCCAAATCCACAAACAGTGATACCTGCATTTGGCCAACCAAAATAGTTATTCCTCCATCTTACCAGGTGAGAGCACTTTTAACAGAGCGGTCTGTAACTAAAACCACCTGTTTCTGGCACAGTTGAAACAAATAGTCTATCTATCGGTGTGTTAGGAACCATCTGTTTGAGGGTGGAAAAGGAAGAATTTAACAAGGAAGAATTAAGATGAAGTCTTAAGAAGTTAACAGCTTGTCGGGTCTCGTCTTACTACATTTGAGTAATTCTTCCTCCCCAGCCACAAATATGTTCATAGACCTTTTTTTTTTGGGGGGGGGGACCATCAACAACTATAAAACTATTTATTTTAAATACCGTTTGGGAAAAATAGGAAGACTGTCAGTTGATGAAAGCCGGCAGTAAACTAGTTAAAAATGAAATGGGGGTAATAATGGAAATTGATCTTGCTTTTGATTTCCCCCTGCAAGAAGCTATATATGTATATATATATACATATGCATGTATGTATATGTATGTATATATTTAACAATTCAGTGAATCAACCATTGTTTTGCACATTACTGGTAAAGGCTGCCACTTCGCTCATTTTATGTTCTTTTTCTTAAGGCTTTAATTGGCTCGGTTTTGTTCACAAACAGAACTAAGTGAGGACAAATTGCTTTGCTTATCTGATGGGCGGAAATTGTTTTCAGATGTTTCAGGTCTCTGTTTTCCCTCCTTCTCTCCTCTCCTCCTCCATATGCATCAGGTATACGATCGAGACTTAACCTCTTCTGACTTCATGGGGGCAGCAGTTCTAGCGCTGGATGAACTGGGGCTCAACAGGTACCTTTAAAAGCACATTGGGACTCGGTGCAATTTTTCTTATATTAGAACTGCAGCTTATTCCTCTGTTTGGGATTTCCTTGCAGAGTTGTTCCAAGGTATTTTGCTCTCTTGGGTCAGAAATGCAAATTAAGTTCCAACAAACCAGCACTGGTTGGTGACCTTCATGTGAATGGAGTGGCAAATCTGGTTTGGGTTTTAGTCCAAAATTTAAAGGGGTTCTTCAAGGTTCTGAATCCTACCGCCCAATCGAGTTTAGCAAGGTTTTGGTCAGAACAGATGGCCAGGAATGTCAAAACAAATGCATCACTCTCAGCCAATAATACTCAAGCATATAAGGTGGCTTTGTGTTACTCTTATACAGTGTTACATGAATTAATAAGAAAGGGCTGCAGAGAACATATGAAACACTGATGACATCAAGTAATTGTGGAAACAGTAACAATGCCCTGCAACTTCAATAGAAGATCAGGATGGGATTTGTTGGACTGCAGATTGTACTTAGTTCAAACTAAGTATGAGTTCTAAATATGACTGACTTAGTTCAAACTAAGTATTATTGATGACGAGAAATGCTGGAAGTTGCAGTTCTCGCAATATCAAGAGGAGGACCTCATTGCTCCCACTCCTGGTTGAGCTAAATGTGCCCCGTTGCATTTGTGACTTTCGTCTTCAGTGGCTCCAGAATTTAAGGATGTAAATCTTTATAAACTTTTCTCTCGCAGGGAAAAAAGAGGCAGTTACTGTTTTTTCCTCTTGCTGTGAGAAAGTCATTGAAAACTGTCCAGTTTTTAAAGAACTATTCACAGTCAAGGACTTATTTTGTGCCAAAAATGCATATGGTATTTCTGTAGAAAGAAAAACCTGTTTTCTATGTGGGAAACATGTATTTTGGCCCAGAAAATGGCTCATTTTCTAGACATTTTCCTTTCCTCCTTCCCCTCTTTTCTCTACTTCCCTTCCTTCCTTCCTTCCTTCCTTCCTTCCTTCCTTCCTTCTTCCCCTTCCACCTTCTTTCCTTCCTTCTTCCCCTTCCCATTTTCCTTCCTTCCTTCCTTCCTTCTAGCACAGAATAAGCTCTGAAATGCTTCTCATCAGGTCTTCCTAACACCATAGAAACCTGATTTTTGACCATTTTCAGAATAGCCTTTTGATCTCTTCTCCAGGTTGCATACCAGTCCATTGATGGCCATTTCCTTTTCTACTTTCAGGACTGTTGAGAAGACTCTGAAACTGGATGATCCAAACAGCTTGGAGGATGACATGGGTGTGATTGTGTTGGATCTGAAGCTTGTTGTGAAGCAGGGAGACTTTAAAAGAAATGTAAGTGGGGTCCAAGCGTCTTTCTACATTCTCATGCCAAAATGATCTTCGATAAAAACATTTCTCTGCTGGAGAGCCTTAGTGTTGAACCCATCCCAAATCCAACCTGGCAACCCTAACAGTCTAAAATGCCCCCTATGCCATGGGTAAAATCCCAGAATGGCTTTACCACTCCACTGATATCAGAACCATCAGGCATTGCTGCTTGATTTTCAGATAAGAAGATCTTTATTTTAAGTATAAAACAATTCAAGTTCTTTCCATTCAAAATTTGCTCAGAACATGGAACTCCCCTTAGAAGCTACACTCAAGGCATTAACAATCTGAATCCTTTTTTTCACTTTCTTTTTGCTCTTCTTTTTTGAATGGCCCTTGTTACGCCAATGTGGATGCTGCCAATAGAAGTGGGTGAACCGAAGAAAGCGCTCAGTAGCTAAGGTAACCCATATTTTCCTTCCCCCTACTTTCCTTCTCCTCACCTCCCTTTCTTCCAATCCTCAAGAGTGCCCAACTTTTACAAGAAGCTCCGCTGAGCATATGGAAACTTGCCCTTTCACGCCATGCTGTTATAGTACTATTATTCCACTTTAACTGACAGATCTTTCTTCCTCTGGAAGTTTCGGGTTTATTTGTTGGTGAGACACTAGAACTTTCTTGCAAATCCCAGGATCCCATAAGATGGTGCTATGGCGGCTAAAGTGGAATTATTGCACTATAATTGTATAATGTGGAAGGATCCTGGTCCATGGGTCTTAAAAATCAGAAGAAGAGTGATGGTAACTTGGACTGCATTTTATTTTCCACTAGGAGCCACTCCTGAGGCTCTCATTTGTGGTTTGTGCTTTACCTTCATCTCCATGTCTGCCTAGTACAGAAGTGAAAATCACTGGATTTCCAGATGTTGTCGGATTGCAGTTTCCAGCATTCCTCACCATTGGTTATGTTGTTTGTGGCTGATGGGATCTGATGGAGGAAGAGGAACAGGATTCCCAGCTCCAATCTACTAGGAATCCACACACACCCCCAATTTTTTTTTTTTTGCAAACTTGTTTTGAATTGGAATAAGGTACCCAGAAATCTTTCATTGGGTCTGACAGGTTCCTGGAGCAACAGCACTGGGTCTCCATGCAACACATTGCCAGCTGAACTTCATTTCAGTCAATGTAGGGCCTAGACTTTATAGCAGAAGCAGGAATCATAAGGCTTTCTGGATGTTGCTGGACTGCCGTTCCCACTATTCTTGACCTCTGTCTATGGGGGCTTGACCTGATGGGAATTGCAGTTGAACCACATCTGCAGACTGTGTGATTCCCACTCCTGGTCTGTTGCTGGGATATAAAATTCTTCCGTATTTTGTTTTTGTATGCAAAGATGAATATTGAAGGTTGTTCTCTCCCTGCTCCGTGGCAATGCTTCAATCACCCATCCTTATTTTATCAGTTTGTAATTCCTGTATATCAGAGATATCATGCTGTAGACACAACATGGTAGCAGCACCTAGTGGTATCTTATAAGCATTGCAGGCATCACACAGCATCTCCAGTTCTGTCCTAGAAGCACTGATCTCTCTCTACTTTCTCTTCCATCCAGCCTTTAACGTGAACAATTATGCCTGCCGTAATGTTGTAGGTTCTTTGGCATTGTTTTCCTTTGCTTCATCATTTAGATCCTTTGTTGCATACCCCTAATGTTTACCCTCAACTTATCCAAGGGTCATATCAAAATCCATAATTTTGTTCCTAAAACCTGCCCTCGACTTATACATGAGGTCGACTTATGGTCGAGTATATACAGCAATTATCCATGGAGATTGCTAGAAAAGGGAAGAAACATATGCCTCCCTTTGACATACAGGATATAGATGCAGCAGGGATGAATTTGGGAATAAAGGTGGAGTCAGAAATTGTTGTCGGAGTCGCAGCTCTTGGAAATTGGAGGAGGCTGAATATGGATTTATATAGGCTTGCATTTCTCCTCATTTCTCCTCTCTCTCTACATTTCCCCTCTCTCTTTCTCTCTGTTAATACCCATTTAGCCTTGAAGATCCCTTGAAAGGAATCGAGATTTCCCAACTCTGGCTATCAGTGGCATATTCTGAAGCCCTTTCCATGATCGTGCCCCTGCATTTATGCATTACCTATCTGTGTTAAAACAGTGGAGACAGACCTTTAAGTTGGCTTGACGGGTTGCTTGGGTCCCAAGGTTCTCATGAAAATATTCTCTCCCCCCCTTCTCCTCCCTCGGTAACATTTTAAAAAGTGATGGGAACAAAGAGTGATAACAAAGGGTGCACAAAATAAAGGGGGGGGGAGAAGAGGGAGACGTTGGAACAAAACCTGCAAACCTTTCCTTTATTCCATTTTGTCTTTATTCCTTGCTGTCACTAGAGGGTAGGAGAGTTGCAGCATTCCTTCCAGAAGCCAGAGTTCAGGCTCTCTAGCGATCTGCTAAGAAAGAGCTCCTGTGACCAACGGAGAGGCAGTAAAGAGTTTCCCAGCAAGACTACTTGGGCAACACTTGACAAAGCAGTATTTCTTGGTTTATCGATTCGGCTGCCATACTAAAACACCGGCGTTGTACATCAATAACTATCTTTAGTTAGGAAGCGCCAGGCCTGTGGAAACAAGATGGGCTCCTTTCTCTCTCCGGCCCTCCCTCCTCTCCTGTTCTTTTTGTGTATGTGTGTGGTGGAACGTAAAGGCTACAAAGCAAAACGGTGCGCTTGGGGAATAGCCGTGTCTCGGAGAAGCATGAGAGGTTATGGAAGAATGGTCAGGAGGAGTGTGATGGGGCAGAAGATATGTGGATGGACTGGATTAAGAGACCAGGAGGAAATAAAAAACAAGCTCTCTAATGGATCTGTAAACTTGGAGCTGCCATATGCAGCTTGTCTAGCCCTCTCCAGTTTCCCTGCTCAACTCTTCTGGCCGGATAGTTGAAGGAGATAAAACTCCAGTACGATGCTCTCTCATTTGTGAAAGTTGGTTCTTTTCTTCAGTTGTTGGGCTTCCTTCCCAATACACAAAAAACAAACAATTGGGCAAGGAGGAATTCACTCCTGTTATTGGTGATGGGAAAATAAAAAACAGAATTAAAAAAAGGCAAGAGACTGAAGATCAACTTCTATGAGGAATTTTTCCTAGGGATCATATCCTCTTTGTTGGCTCTTGCAGGGTCTTAATGTCCTCAAAATTAATCTAAAGTTTCTCCCCAAATTAATCTAAAGTTGTGACATGGTTCTGTTAGATCCAGTAGCAGAAAAGTGAGCTGGCTCAGTTCTATGCTCAGGCTTTAATCTGAGAATGAGAAGAAAGCTTTGGCTCTTAAAGCTACATTCATTGATATAGGCTTTAACATCAAACTGGCTCCAGTCTGGCTTCAGTTTGATTCTGGGCACGGTTCAAAGTGCTCTTTATGACTTATGAAGCCCTGTAAGGATTCAGTCCAAATTATCTGAACAACCGTATGTCACCATATCATCCTGCCTGGGTCTTATGGTTTTCTTCTGAGCCGATCTCTGGAGACCTTCACCAACATCTCTAAGGCTAACGGTAAACATCCATCGTGTACAAGAAGATGGAGGATGACAGTTTTGCATCCCAAAGGATTGAAATAATGGGCTTTGGGTACCTCCACCCCGTAGCCTTAAAAAGTAGGCCTTCGTCACTTCTTGAGAAAGGGTTTGGCTTGGTAGTCTGAGGCTGCTGTTCTTTGCAAGGGCAAGTTCTAGAAAAGGGGGGGGGGAACTGGGAGGGAAATGGCTGGCTAGCTGTGTGACCATGTAGCCAGGCCACCGTCCCTTAAACTCAGTTTGTTTTTTCTTCTGTTGCCATCTTTGAAGACCGTGATGCCTGGTGTGTCCAATTCACATTTTGAGCTTTTATTTGGACTTTAAACTTACTATCTAAGATGCTGAACCTATTTTGGATTGACCTAAGGTGGATTCACCACCATGCTGGCACAACCTCCTCTAGTTGAAGGCTGGTCAAATATGCTCTTGGGTCAGCTTTTGTAAATGAAATAGTGTTTGCGGATCTTAGAGGGGAAGCAATTGGTGTCCTGTCCTTTGCCTCGATGCAGCAAAATGTTTTGGGCCAGCCCTGGACGAGGGGTTGTGGTGCAAGTGGAATGAGCCCAAATACTACCTGGATTTTGGAAGAGTTGTTGGCCCAGCTAGTAAGGACACAGTTGAGAAACTGTGTCAGACAGAGTCCCCCAAGTACTGGATTTACTTTTTTGGGCTTCACCTCCCAGTCTCTCTCATGCTGGCTTGGACGTGCTGGGACTTGTAGTCCAAAGAGGTAATGTTTCCAGGTTCTGTTTAAGTTCAACTCCATGGGTGGTCACTGGGTCAATTAAAAATGCCTATCATTTAGGCCACAGTGTATGCACCTTTGGATTAAATCTTGTGTAAATCTTCCCACCTTTGATGCAGTTACTTACCCCTGCATTAGTGGGAGGGGAAGGGAGGAGTAAGAGACCTGAAATGCTCTGCTCCTTTCTAGGCCATTGTTGTTGTGTTGTGTTTTCTTGGAGGCGCATAAGGCGAACCACTTGCCAGTAACCTCATTAGAACAGATCTACTCTGGTTCACTTCTCCCAGGGACCTGGAACCTTCTTGCCGTGGGGGAAAGAAGGTGTCCCTGTGCAGCTGAGCAAACTTTGCACGCTCAATGAGCGCCGCTTGGGCGAATGCATTTGCTTCGGGGAGGTGACAGTGGACCTGCCACGCTTCCCTCTTTTGCTGTGGAAACTCAGAAAATTTGAGTGGCACCTTGGTGTCCAAGTGATTGGAGACATGGGCTGAAAAGTAGATGCTGAGTTGACATGAGACCAGTTTTTTCCTCTCCCTCCTTCACAGGTGTGTGTGTGTATGTGTGTGTGTGCATCTTTGTGTTTGCGTGTGTATAGATGTGCGCCATGCACAGAACACTGTTGTGCTCTGCTCCTCCTCTCTTTTATTGTTCTGTCTCTTGCGATGACTTTTGATCAGGGTTGCTGCTCTCCTCTTTGAATGGCTTCCACAGAGTTGCAGAACTCGCTTGCCACGGGGTCGTGAGCCATTGTGCAACAGTTCAGCTGCCGCGTCTCATTCTCCTCACCTCTTACCCACAGGGAAAGTACTTCAGAAGAATGGTTTCCTTGCCTAATGAGCAGAGCAGGGAGAGCAAGGGAGGAGAAAATCAAAAGCGAACCCCTTCCTCCTTCATTTTGCAATGATGCTTTGACCTGTTCACAGGCCTCTTGCTTCCCCTGTTGCATCCTTTCGGTTTTATCTTTATTTGTGCTTCTTCTTTTGGTGGGTTTTATTTTTTTTAACCTGAGTTTTGAAAAGTTTGGACTCATTTTTAGAAATGAGATACAACAAACCAGCTTGGAAGCAAGTATTTTTAAATAGTATTTAAACAAAACTAATTTTTTTAGCCTAGAAGCATTGGCACCAAGCATGGCACCAAAGGGCCACATTGGGTACAAAACACAAATTGGTCCCAAGCTTCCATCTGATTCATGTACTACTGTATTTTTGGCTGCCAAATCTCAGGATGTCTTGATATGTAAGGCATACCCCCTTCCTTTTTGTGTTTCGCTTCTCTTCCTGAGCCAGAATCAGCATGAAATCTGAGTAGCAAAAGTTAACATGAGGAAAAAAGAGCAAGTGTTAGACCTAAAGTGTATGTGACTTTGCATATGTGTTGGGAATTGGTATAATTGAAAATATGATGTCATTATAGTTCCATTTCCCGACTTGGCTCCGTTGGTTACTTCTGCTGAGGGTAGGAAATGCTAAGCTGATAAGACTGCATCTTGTTTCTTTTCAACAGCCGGTTATCCAGCAGATATATAGATATATATATATGCAATGCCTATGCCTCTACCAGCCATGTGTTTGGGAAGTCTTCATTAGAGATGCTTTGAACTATGACTGGGAAACAGTCTTCAGGAACCACTGAATCACAGAGTTGGAAGCCGTCACAAGGGCCATCTGGTTGAACCCCCTGCCATGCAGAAATTTAAATCCCCAGCCCTCTTGAAAGATGTCCATTCAGCCTCCAAAGATGGAGAGCCTGGCCACCATCTGAGACAGTCTATTGCACGGACAAAAAGCTCCTGGAATAAAACAGTTTGTCCTAATGTTTAGGTGAAATCTTGTAACTGGAGTCCATTTGTTCATGTTCTAGTCTCTGGGGCAGCAGACAACAAGCTGGCTCCATCTTCTACATGACATCCCTTCAGCTATTCAAAGATCACTATCACATTACCTCTTGGTTTTCTCTTCTACAAATTAAATCTCCTTAAGTCATTCTTCACAAAGCTTGATTTCCAGACCTTTGATCAACTTGGTTGGATATCAGGGACTGGTCTACTTTGTATTTTGGGAGCGCAAGTACAGCAAAATTGTGGGCAGCAGATGCTTAAAGCCTCTGTCAGTGAAGTCCCTTTTTACAAAGCCCTTTACAACTCTCCCAGCCTATCCTTTCTTCCTTATCCCTCTATCTAGCTGGACATTTAAAAAAAGCCACATTAGCACTGGGAAGAAGGTGAAAGAGAAGCGTGTTTGCAGTAAACTTAGAATGCAATAAAACAAAGCTAGAGCTGGAAAGAGTGAGATTTTACTCTAGTTGTTCCTACCATATTAGTACGTACCGGTCTACTACAGGCAAGACAAACAGCAGCTCCCTCCAGAATCTCTCATTGAACAAAAGAACAAAACAGAGAGAAAAAGAGTGAAACAGAGAGAAAAGGGGAGAGCAGATAATCCTGTCTCACCAGCTCACTCCGCAGCATGATAGAGGATAGAGCAAGCTTGTTTTCTGCTGCTCCAGAGACTAGGATACAGAGCAATGGATTCAAACTCCAGGAAAAGAAAGTCCACCTAAACTTTTGGAAGAACTTCCTGATGGAAAGAGCTGTTCGACAGTGGAAGATGCTGCCTTTTCTGTGGTGGATTTCTTTCTTGGGAGGTTTTTAAATAGAGGCTGGGTGTCCATCTGTCTGGAGTGCTTTGGTTGTGTATTCTTGCATGGCGGAATGGGGTTGGATTGGATGGCCCTTGAGGTCTCTTTCCATGTGTGTGTTTAGGGAAAGAGTGAACCAGAAACAAAACTGGTCTCAAACATGTATGTGAGCAGATAGGGGGACATCCCCTTAGTTGTCCACGTTGTTGTTTTTGTGTGCCTTCAAGTCATTTCTGACTTATGGCAACCCTAAGACAAATCATGGGGTGTTTTTTGGCAAGGTGCATTCAGAGGAGGTTTGCCATTGCCTTCCCCTGAGGCTGAGAGCATTTGACTTGCCCAGGGTTGCCCAGTGAGTTTCACAGCCAAGCTGGGTATTGAACCCTGGCCTCCAGGGTTGTAGTCCAACACTCGAACCACTATGCCACACTGTCCTCCAAATTAGGATGCCCCCAATATTTTACTTTTGAAAACTAGAGGGGCTAACCCAAGCAAACTCTCCCCACTTCTTAGTGTTCTCCCTTTTCCTCTGGGTCTGGAAGGCTTGCGAGAAGGCGAGCAGTTCAAGAAATGTCCAAAAAAGTGTGCCTATGTATGTATGTTTGGTCTCTCTGGGAACCAGCCTAAAATATCTCCCCCTTTCTTCCTGCTCCACAAAAGGAGAAAGTCAAGAAAAGACCAGGCAGGGGTTTGGAAGGGGAAAGGAGGGGGCAATCACTTTGGATTTCAACCCAGCAAGCGCCGCACATCAAACACAGCTGCGCCATGCACTAAAATGTTCAAAGTACGGTGGAGATAGATAAAGGCTTTTGATGGGAAGTGGATATTTCCCAGGGACATTACGAGCAATAATCCAGATGTTCCCCTGTAATGGAACGAGTGTCCACAGATAGACCGGGAACGTCCCAGCCAAGTGAAGCCTGCTGTAGGCCTTGGCCTCTCCGCTCCCATGCTGTTCAGCCATATGGAAGCAATTTCCCAGCCCTTTTTAATGGCCAGCCTTAGATTCCATTTTTGCCGGCCTTGCCGAGCTTAAGTGGGCCTGTTTTTATGGACAAGTCAGAAAGAAGCCGTTCCAAGACAAACATCCAATTCGGAAAAATTAGGACATACCAAGCCGCAAAATTATTTTAGAGCATATTTCATGGAAGCGGGGCCGTTTTTCTCCGGCAATTGACAGATTGCAGGCTTGACCTTCGCTCCTTGGTGGACATTTTCACCACCCCCTTCTCTCTCTCTTTTTTTCTTTAAAGGGGAAAGTAAAGGGGGAGGAAAAAGTAGAAGTAAGGAAAGGAAAAGAGAAAATGGAGTTTGAAATAGTTTTCAGCTTTTAGGGATGGAAGGTGGGGGTGGGAGGAGAGAAGGAAAGGTCTAAGGGGACTTTGAAGTATGTCCATGGGAAACATACATGTTTTTGGCTGTTTTGGCTTGTGGAATAACTTTAAAAAAATAGCCTGCAGCTAGATTTATGAAGGCTTGCTAGCATTCATCCAAAGAAAGTTAAATGGTATGTTTTGGATGGAATCCTCTGATTCCACAGAAGTAGATGGATCTGTGTGTGGGATTATAAAGGCCATGGCTGTTTAACCCAGAAGAGCAATTTCAGAATACTCTGGGTGTGTTTCTGACATTTTAGTGCATGGAATTAAAGAACTGGGGGGAAAAGTCTCTATTTTGAGTGGATCCATTTTCTCCCCTTCCACCAAGAGCCAGTCGCAAGTACTAGGCATGGATATAATGTTTTTGAAAATCCTATTCTCAGGTCGACGTGTTTTTTTCCTCCCAAGTGTCAGGAAACTCCGGCAAGGAGATTCCTAGATGCAACAAGAAGCTTCACAGTTTTGGGGCTTTGTTGTTAAATGTCATTATGTTGGTGTTGCCTTATGGCAACCCTGTGAATGAGACAGGGACATGACAACCTGTTTGTAGCAACCCTGCTCAGGACTTGCAAACTCAAGGCTGTGGGCTTCTTTGACAGAGTCTATCCACTTTCAATTCAATCTTCCTCTTCTCCTTCAAAAGTGTCTTGGGATTATTGTTGATCCTAAATTGCATATGACCCAGAGTCTGGGGCTGCAGCAAAGAATGCAAATACTATTTTTTGCCTGTATTAATAGAACTGTACTGTCCTGGACAAGGAAAGTAATAGTCCCACTGCATTCTGTGCTGGTCAGGCCCCATATGGAGTATTGCATTCACTTCTGGGCACCTCATTTCAAGAAAGATAAAGATAAATTGAAATGGTTTCATTTCATGCAGTGGGACTATTACTTTCCTTGTCCAGGACACTACAGTTCTATTAATACAGGTGATAAGAGGTATGGAGAACAAAACATATGAGGAAAGATTGAAGGAGCTGGGCATGTTCAGCTTGGTGAAGAGAAGACTGAGGAGTAACATGATGGTCCTCTTTAAATATACTGTATAAGGGATTGCATAGAAGGGAGGGGGCAGGTTTCTTCTCTACTGTCCCAGAGAGTAGGACCAAGTCTACTGGTTTTAAGTTACAGGAGGGTAGATTTCAATTGAACGTTAGAAGGAACTTCTTGACAGTAAAAGTGGTTCATCAGCGGAGCCAATTATTTGGAAAGGTGGTGAGGTCTTTTTCTTTGGATCTGGACAGCTATCTGCCAGGAATGCCCTAGTTGCAGTGGGTTGGATTCAGTGGCCTACCTGGGATGACATTTGTCTGGGATGATGTTTGGAGAGATGGATCCAGTAGCACTCCCAAACAGTGAACACGAGTCTTTCAGGGTGGGAGTAACCCTATCCAGAACTGGTTGACACATCTCCAACCTACATATTAGGATACTTAACATTAAGCATCTTTGTCTTGTCTGGATTCACAAATGAACGCTCAGCACAGCATTGGAAGATTGCCTGTGTTTTTCTCCATCTTTAGGCAAGCTTCATGCGGACGTCGAGGACGGAGGATTCCCTACAACAAAAAAACCAACTATGGAATGGAACGGTTACCATTGCTTTACTGGAAGGGAAGAATATCCCTGCTGGGGGAATGACACAGATCTTTGTACTGTTAAAAATGGGAGACCAGAAGTATAAGAGCAAGGTGAGTGGAATGGGTGAACAATTTCTCTATGCTGGGGTTGGACGCAGCAACCCATCTGGAAACCCATTCCCATGAGAACCTCAGTATATTGCAATGTAAAAGGAAAGTTTGTGCATGAAGAGGGAGCAAGTTTGTTCCAAAGGCCAAACTACTCTGTTGACCTTCAGTCATTGATCACTTGCTTTAAGAAACTACATTGGACACCACTTCAACTGCCATGGCTCAATGCTATGGGATTTTGGTATGTCGTTGCACCAGAGCTCTCTGGCAGAGAAAGCTAAATGTCTCATAGAGCTACAGTTCTCGGTATTTTATAGCACTGAGCCATGGCAGTTAAAGTGGTGTCAAACTGGATTCTTTCTGCAGTGCAGATGCAGCTCTAAAATGTGTCTATGCTCCTTCTCCGACCTTTTTCTGATTCTTCTGCCAGCAGAGCAGTTCTGTTGGCAGGTCTTTTAGATCAGCCAGCAAAAGATGGTTCTGCTGGAAGAAAAGTATTTCTGACGCGAGAGGAAGCTTGTGCCTAATTCTAACCTCCTACAGCTGGCACTATTTTACATTAGGGTTACACTGTCAGACAGTTTAAATTGCCAGCATTTACATTTGCATGCATTTTTATATGTGCCTTAAAAGATATGAATCCTCTGGTGTGGAGTACAAAGCGTACTCCGCTTCTTTCACAGTGGCGCAAATGACAGCTGTTCCGTACTTCTTGCTTTTGAAAGATCTTCTTTTGCTTCTGCCCTCCTTCGAACTGTTCTATGAAAGAAGCAAACCTCTCTTTTTTTAAAAGAAAGAAATGAAATGAAAAGAAAAGTAAACCTTATAACCGCATGTTTTCTAGACTCTGTGTAAGAGAGCAAATCTACAGTGGAGGGAACAGTTTGATTTTCACTACTTCTCTGACAGGAAGGATGTGTTGGAGATTGAAATCTGGGGAAAGGATAACAAAAAGCATGAAGAAGTTTTGGGAACGTAAGTTTTGCCTTCTTTTTTTAAAAGGTTTTTAAAGAGTAATAATGGGGCACTGATGTGATAAAGAAACCCCCCTCTCTCCTTTTCTCTCCAAGTGCATCCTCAGATTTATAACTGTGTTATATTGTGTTGTTCTTGTAACTGAAGTTTGCTGAAACCCCATTGAGGACCTTTTCATATCAAGAACCTATGAATGCAACCAGGTCTTCCAGTCATGCAGAAACCTATACAATACATACATCCTGCTCTATTCTCACAACAGAACGCAACACACCACTGTGAGGCTGGCATAAGCCAACCCTGGAACAATGTGACATTCGTTCTCTACTTTTTAGCAAAGCCGCACTCCATAAGTAACTTTCTAAAAAATTATGGTGACACTGCAAAAGGAGTGAAGCTGTTCCTTGTTAAGTTCCATTAGTAAATTAGTAGTAGAAGAGATTTGATTCCCAAATTGAACTTTTGTAGTCTCCCTGTCCCTCTGCAGTGACAATGCACTTGAGTTCAGTCTTTTGTGCACCAGCTTAACACTGGTTTGCGGAGCTGGCAATGTGGTCTCCAAAGGTGTCATGCAAGTCTAGGATGCTTTATTCCCCTGGTTTAGGCTCTTACAAACCTTGTACTTAGAACAACTTGTAAATGGGTTGTTTAGCCTGCCCTTCGCAGCACTTCTCTTTCCCCGCAAGTGAGCTTGAGTATGTCAAGAAAGCCGACTTCTCTGCTCCCTCCTTTCCAAACCTGACAATTTAAAAGTAGGAAATCTCTGCGGTTTTGTAGCAATAGGTGCCAACTGCTCTGATCCTGCAGCTGGAGTGGGATCAGTCGAGAACAACTCACGGCCCATTTACCTAGAAAGGACCCACCTGGGTAGACTCCGCAGGGTTGGATGTATTTTTTTGCGGGGGCCCTATTAAGAAAACACCTTAACACATTTTTGTTTAAATAAAAACCCTGTCAACAGGTTTTAAGCACTGAAAGCTTGCTCCAGACCTTCTTCCCAGACCTGTCTCTGTTTGGAAACCTGACTCCGGCCGCATACCAAGGCTGCCAAACTGCCCCCTTAGAAGAGTCTCTCTCTTATTTGAAGCTCCAAATGTTTGCTCAGTCAGTGTTTTTTCCCCTGAAAGCAAAAAATTCATAGAGCTCCTGGAAAGGAACGTTGCACTCCATTGACTTCCAAATCACAGATATTTGATGGCTCCACTCTACTTTTGCAGCTTTTTCTAAGCATTTTATCTGTTTGTTTGTTATGTGCCTTCAAGTAGTTTCCGACTTATGGTCTAAGGTGGTTTATCATGGGGTTTTCTTGGCAAGATTTGTTCAGAGGAGGTTTGCCATTGCCTTCCTCTGAGGTTGAGAG
Source organism: Sceloporus undulatus (assembly GCF_019175285.1). Lineage (NCBI taxonomy): Eukaryota > Metazoa > Chordata > Lepidosauria > Squamata > Phrynosomatidae > Sceloporus > Sceloporus undulatus. The sequence goes on along the minus strand of NC_056527.1, from coordinate 167,042,465 downwards.
AGTGTGACATGCCCAAGTCACCCAATGGGTTTCCATAGCCAAGCTGAGAATCGAACCCTGGTCTCCAGAATTGCAGTCCAGCACTCAAACCATGCTGGCTCCCTAGGCATTTTATCTACCTCCCTTGAAAGTAGGGGTGAGGAATCTGTGTCCCTTACAATATTGTGGGACTGCAACTCCCATCAGACCTAGCCAGCACACTCAATGGTGAGGATGGATGAGAGTTTCAGTCCAGCCACTTCTCAACAGCCACCAATCTGCTTCAAAGATTGCAAGACCCTCTGCACCTTGTCAGCAGTGAATGAATGAGCAATGAAGTCAGACAGTTTGTCCGTAGGGGAAAACCCATTGGTACCGTGCTTGTGACTTAATTCCCCTTTGCTTCTGTTGTTTTAGGTGCAAAGTAGATGTTGCGGCACTTCCCGGTGAGCAAACCAGATATTTGGAATTGCCCCTGGAGAAACAGCCCGGATCGTTGTTGATAGCAATCTCAGTTGCACCTTGCCATGGTGTTTCTGTCTCTGATTTGTGCGTTTGTCCCCTTGGGGACCCCAGTGAAAGGAAACAAATTTCCCAGCGTTATGTGAGTTTGGATGCATTTCCCCCCTTTTCATTATTTTTCCATGGTGGAGAAGAGGATACAGCAATGGCAGTCAAAGTGGAACGTAGCACTATAATAATCTATTTGTTTTTATGGCCTCAGTATTAAGACTTCTGGTCCAATAGTATCATCACCAAAAAATAAAATCCGCCATGACTAGGGGCATCTCAAAGAAGTGGAGGGAGCTCATGGGTTTTGCAAATTGTATTTAGTGAAGTCCTATCTAAATAATAAATCATAGCCATAATAAGGAGCGGATTGCAAATGTGCAAAATCAAAGCAATGCTTTAAAAAATGTTTTCCTTTCTTCTAACCTTGGTTTGCAGTGTATAAGGAACTCATTCCAGAAGATAAAAGACATTGGGTTTTTGCAAGTGAAAATTTTAAAAGCTGTCGATCTGTTAGCTGCTGATTTTTCAGGTATGCAATATTGTTTTTTTTCTAACGTTTAGTCTTTGTTTTTAATTTTTGGTTCAATGCACAAAGTGGATGTTCATTGAAAAGAGGACCAATTTGTGCATCCCTCCCTTTTTATTAAGAAAAATAAAAAATAAAAGCAAGCATACCGAAAAATAATATATATATATATATATATATAAAAGAACGTATCAGGCACAGTATGTCTAATATATGAATCATACACATATTATTAGTTAACCAAACACAACTGAATCATTCTGTATTATAGAGAATAGAGCATCGTGAAATGGCTCATTCCATGGTATGATAAAGAAATAAATGATTTCTGAACAAATGTATTTCCTTTTATGCCTCCTTTTCTTCTCTGTTCAAAATAGCTATGCAGAGATGGAGGAGAGAAAGGAACACCTCTTACATGTTAATTTAAAATGTGAATTCCCAATATCCTCCCCATTCTCAACCTCCTTGTACTTTTACAATACAATTTTATTGTATGTATATATATATATATATACATGAGTTAGCATTAAACACGCACACGCGCAAGCATGAAAACAGTAAGTAAAACATCACATAAAAGCATATTTCCATAAATCTGTATAAGAATTAGGGAGTTGGAGTATCAATGATAGTACAGTTACAATAGGAAATAAAAGAAGCCAGTTATCAAAGCCTTTTTTTTTTGCTTCTGGTTTGAGGCATATCTCCATGTATCTACAGTTGTCTACAATGTTGTATATACAGCCTAAGGGTTTCCCCAATATATTCCCCCATTTTGAGGAACATGTATGTGCCAATATATTGCATTTCATTTCAGAGAGTTGGTTGAATCTAGGAATGGGAAGATAGTTTGTCTCCAACTAAAGCTCCATCTGCATTGCAGAAATAATCCAGTTTAACTGCAATGGCTCAATGCTATGGGATTCTGGTATCTGTTGTTTGATGTTCAAGGCGTGCTGAAAGTGCATTGGAGGAGGAGGTCGATACTGAGCTGCAAATACATTTAAACCCATCAACCCTAGAATCATAGGTTGCATCTGCACTTCAGAAATAATCCAGTTTGAGTCCACTTTAACTGCCATGCCCCAGTGCAAACAATTCTGAGAACTGTATTACTGGGACACCTTTAGCCTTCTTTGTCAGAGACCTCTGGGGCTACAACAAGTGACAAATTCCAGGATTCCACAGCGATGAGCCATGGCTGTTAAAGTGGTGTCAAACTGGATTATTTCTGCTATAGGGATGCACTCATAGAGTTGTAAAGGACCACAGGGGCCATCCATTCCAACCCCTTAGCAACTTTTATTATCCTGCCTATCATGATAAAATACCTGAATTAAAAAGAGGACCTTGTAATGATGCAAACAAACAAACAAAACAAAACTGATCTGGGATCGCAAAAGATGCATATGTCAAGATTATATTTTTGGTTTAGAGTAACTTTCAGAGGGCAATGCAACTAGGTGGGAAATACTTGGTGAACTGATTAAATTGTGTGTGTCAGTTTATGTCCCCTAGGTATTCAGACGCACAACTATGCACAACACAAAATGCCTTGGAAATGTGGACCCAAGGAGGAGTACCATCAGTTGCTTAAGAAGAAAACTTTGTAATGCTGCTGTTTTCCTTCCAGGCAAAAGTGATCCCTTCTGCCTTTTGGAGCTGGGAAACGACAGACTTCAGAGTTACACTGTTTATAAAAACCTCAATCCAGAGTGGAACCAGGTGTTTACTTTGTAAGTAGATTTGCAGTTGGAACTCAAAGTTTTAGGAGTTGCAACTAGCACATGTAGGAAATAGTCTGAGGGACCAGGGACCAAGTCTTGTAGACTGATTCTTAAACATAAAGCATTCAATATGTAATTCATTGTCCACGAAATCTTGCTATTTGGTTTTATGACATTCCGTAATTTTGGAGCCCCCGGATATTTGTGAGATGCACATAGTCCAGACTTGGTACTTGCTGACAAGATGATGTGTTGGTCCTAACACTTTCATACCCAAAGTGTTGGTCCTAACACTTTCATACCCAACGTATTTTCTCATAACTTGGGCCCACAAACGTGCGCAATACGAAAACTTGGCAAAAATAGGATTCATGTGATTAGATGTCTGGGAATGCAATGATATGTGATCCTAATGGACCAAAGTGACCAGGACTTAAATTAATGAATACATATATTGAACTCTGTTTTTGTAGCAGATGGAACGAGTATATATTCCTAATTCTCCTGCCTGTGAATCTCTTTCTAGCCCTGTCAAAGACATCCATGAAGTTCTTGAAGTGACCGTGTTTGACGAAGATGGAGATAAACCACCTGATTTCCTTGGGAAAGTTGCCATCCCTTTACTGTCTGTGAGTTTGTTTTTACATTTTGCTCCACGTATCATTTGGGACGTGATGGTTTCAGTGGGATATGCTGCCATTCCCTACTCCTTGTAGCAGTTCAGACAGAAAGACAAATGAACATCTGTGATGTGTCTGTTTCTCTTGATATTTATGATGGTCCTTGATGTCGCATGTGAAGTAGTCTTGCAGCGAAGCGACGAATTGCAAGAGAGAGAATCATTGATACATCGCTGGTTGATCAGTGTTGTTGCTTGACTTCCCTTTTGAATGTACTGTACTATTTTGGTATCTCCACTTTCTTGTTCATTTCCCCCCATTTTTCCTTGGGGGAGTAGTATCAAATCTTAGTTATTATGTATTCTCTTCCAAGTAGTTTCAGTTCTTGTGTAGGTAGCTATTCTCACCATGTACAGATGTAGTTTGTTGTTGTGCGCCTTCAGGTCATTTCTGACTTACTAAGGTGGACCTATTGCTAGATTTTCTTGTTCAGAGGAGGTTTGCCATTACTTCCCCTATAAGTGCTCTTTGCATATATTCTATGGACACTCTCTTTCCAGTGTTGCAACTGGGATGACAGAACAGTTGAGCCAAATACTAAGTTAGTTGTTAGTCTTGCTTAACCCTGATGCTTTGGGTATCCTGGCTGAGATTATGGCTGAGATCCTATATCAGAGCCAGTGGAGAGTAATACTCTGGCATCCAAAGACATAGCCATGTTTGTCTGAATCAGTATGGAAAGGAACCTTGATGCAGGAAAGAAGTTGGTAACCTAAGCTTTAGTAGACCCAAATCTACTTCGTTGGTTGTGTCTGAGACAGCATAGCACACTGGTTCGAGTGTTGGACCATGACTTCAGTGCTTAACAATATTTAGGTGGAATCTCTTTTTCTTGTAATCTGAATCCATTGGTTCATGTCCTAGTCTCAGTGTGGAGCCAGCAGAAAACAAGCTGGATCCATCTCCCACATGACATCCCTTCTGATATTTAGAGATGGCACTCATATCACCTCTCAGTCGTCTTTTCTCCACATTAAACAATATTCAGCTCCCCAGGGCTATTCCTTTTGCTAGATTTTTGCTAGGGCTTGGTTTCTAGCTCCGCTTTTGCACGCCGTTCTAGAAGCAGGGCTATTTATAAATGCATTTAAATTGCTATTGAAAGGGACTCGAAGCAAACGTAATGCTTGATGGAAATAAGAGTGGGATTTGGCCCCATTTGAGAACCTACCCATCAAAATCAACTCTGGTCCCTTGGAAACCCATACTCTTCTTTCAGCAAAGAATACAAGTTGTTTGCATTGTCTCCTTTTTCACACCTTCCTTGACACTTGGGCCGAGTGTGCCTTTCATTTCTAGAGTCCGAAGGTATTTCAGGTTTCCTCCCCCCATTTTTAAAATGTTCCAAGGAGATCTCATTGGGCGACGGACCGTTTGATGTTTACAGGGAAGGCGCAATCCCTTGAACATCTTTTATTCAATTTTGGATGACTCTGTTAATTTCTCCCCGAATCCTCGTATCCCTGATGTTACTGGACAGGAGCGGCGTGAGCAGCTGGTCTCCTGGAGAGCCAGCGCCTGCCAAATGCTCTATGCGCAAGAGGCAGCCAGCTGTGTGGGCTGACAGAGAGAAGATGTTAGGGTTTGATTTTTTACTCCTCTCCTCTTGATTTTATAGACATTTGTCAAGGGTCCCTCAGGATTCCCATAACAAGGCAGGCTATAGATGAGATGGGAGGGAAGAGAAGCATGTGTGCGGCCGTGGAAGGGAAGATCTGAATTCGATTCTGCCTGGATTTCTTTGTCTGCATTTTTAAAAACAAGCCACTTCAGGAAGAGTTGACTATTGCCTTGCATAACGGATCTAAACTAAAAATAATAAAGCAGTGCAAAAGACTTCATTCCATAGAACAGATCTATAGCACTTAAAGTGGTTTCAGACAGCATTATTTTGACAGTGTAGATGCACCACTGGAATCCATCTTTAGAGTAACTGGAAGGAGATGTTGCGGTTTCATCACCTGAACAATTGTTCTGGAGAAGTGAAAAATTTGCTTTTTATCAAGTGACTTTGAGGATGCTCCTTATGAATCATTTTTCAACAATGTTTTGTTGTTGCTATTGCTGTTGTTTTCATTCTTGTGTGGGCCGCACAGTTCTCTGGTAGAAAACACAATGGGATGTTGTAGGGAAAGAATATCAGCTCCATCCCCTGTTGAATACTAACTTTATGCTCAAAGATCGAAATGGAAAAATTGTTCCATCCAGCCTTTTGTCGTGACCTAGTCTTCCACTCCAGCACTGAACTATTTTGTGTTGTGTCATCCAGGGAAGACAATGAAAACTGCATTGGTGACAGGCTTCCTTTTGGAGCATCCGTAAATTGATGCAAAAGGAGTGGAGGTGGGGGAAGAAGTAGTCACCGCACCATTTTTCTTCCAGACAAGAGCAATGAAAATTCAGTCTCTATTCTTTAAGAACCTTGTCTCCTTGGTGTCCTGTACTGTATCAATCTCTGACTTTCCCTATTTCATTAAAATTCTCAAGTGGGCAGCAGGGCTGCTCCTTAATGGAGTTAGCATTGGCTATCCATAGCGATGTTTTACTCTTTCACATCCATTTTGCCAGGGATGTTTTGGACAAGCGGTTCAGCAAATATATCCATTAGCCCTTGAGAAATCCAGTGTGTCTTTGGCTGAGGTTTGACATCCCATGAGGCTGTTAGACTATGGCATTCGGTGGAGCTTGGAAATCTCTAGACTGACTGTTAACAGTTGGTGCCGTTGTGCCCTTCCACACTACATACTTATAGCACTTTGATTCCTCTTTAGTGGCCATAACTCCAGGATTAGTAATTTAAGGAGCGACTAGAGCTTTTCAGCACAGAATTTTAAAATATCTCTTGAAACTACAAATCCCATAATTCACTAACATGGAACCATGACATTTAGAGTGCAAACAAAGTGCTATAATTGTATCGTGTGGATTGGACCATGGTGATTCTCCAAACATCATTTCCATTCCTCTCCCACGCTTTCTTCATACCAAATGGTGAGATTTCAGGGGGTTTTCTCCTTGCGTCGAGATATGCCTCTTTCCCGTATGCGTTTTCTGTACCACATTCACTTATTTATGCATTTGTTTTTGAATGTACATGCTTTTGCACACTTTGCGCGAAGTGTGTTTATCTCTATCTTTCAACTACATTTGAGCTGCTTGTGTTTTGAAACTCTATACAAGGTTTTGTATGTCCAGACAATACAGCAAGCCTTGCAAATGTGTGAATTTCTGAGGCAAGATGTGCTTCTCTGTGCCACAAAACCAGGAAGGTGTGAATTGGATCATTCCAATGAGTATCTTAAAACCACCAAGATTTCATCCATCCTGAGTGGAGATATAAGGTGCTCTGGAGGGGTTTTATTGCTGCCAGGTGTGAGAGTGTTTTTCTCACCCATGATGCTCTTCATGTATATTTTTCATAGAAATAAAGGTACTATTTGCTGCTGGGATCTTATCCAAACCAAATTTGAACATGTAGTCAGAAGAGACTAGTGACTCTGATATCAGCTGAGGTTATAAATCTGCTTTGCATACTTGGCTGAACCATGAAAAAGCAATGCAAGAAGGTGGACCCATTCAAGGGATAGTATTTTATTATTAATCTTGTGTCTTCATTTTTAAAAATTCAATTGCAGATTAGAAATGGGCAGCAAAGTTGCTATGCACTAAAGAATAAAGATCTGGAACTTCCTTCCAAAGGTGTGATTTACTTGGAGCTGGATGTCCTCTTTAATCCTGTAAGTTGGATGTCTCCTGCGGAGCTAATACCATCTTATAATGAAGTGCTATTTTGCCAAATCATAGGGAAAGAAGTTGGTTTATTTCAATGCACCAATGGTTAAAGTGAATCACAGTTTGGGATCTGGACAAAAAGCTCAAGTGAGGGTAGTGAAAAATGGCAGTGAAAGGATTAGATCGTGCAGCTGAACTACAGAGCGGAGAGGAGAAAAGGATTGGGCAAAAGACCGTGGGTCCTTTCACATATTTGCACTACATTCTATGGAAGAACAACAGATAGGCCAACTGTTGTGCCTATATATTTTAGACGACTGGGATAGCAAAAGCCATTTTAGCAAGGGATCTATAATGTTTCACTTTTCGGTAGCAGAGTGCTGTTTAAATACCGAATCAAGACAGATCTTGAGCATAAAAATGACTGCAATGTGATTGTTTTTGTATATTTTTTCTTAGGTGAAAGCAAGCATCAGAACCTTTTCTCCTCGTGAAAGACGGTTTCTGGATGACAATCGCAAGTTTTCAAAGAAGGTACTATCAGTTTCTTAGTTCTTATGTCTTTCTGAATGCAGGCAACAGTGGTTAATGTGAACACAATATGGAAGCTTTATTTTCCAGCAGAGAGAGAATAAGCACGCATCATCTTAGTTTGGATGCAACATCAAGCCATGGTTTGATACTATCTCAAACCTGAACTTGTCCTAAAATAGCTCCTCTTATTTTTATTTCTTTATTACTAATATGCTTACACATATGTTTTGATCTGTTCTTCCTTTCCTTCTGTTGTCTTCCAGATCTTATCAAGAAATGCTGATCGTGTGAAAAGAATCACCATGGCACTATGGAATGCCATACAGTTTCTTCAAAGCTGCTTTCGCTGGGAGTCCCCCGTAAGGAGTGTGATAGCATTTGTGGTAAGTGGGATTCTTCACACAGGGACTGGAATCTCATAAATGGCTTCTGTGGTCCCTTGTAGAGACAGCCTGGAGAGAGTGGACCAAACTTGGGATGCTGCCTCCTGAAATGATAACGGTGATGGTAATGATGCTGCTGCTGCTGCTGATGAATTGGGTGGTGGATCACAACCAATCTCCCATTTGATCCACAAAATAATGACCATAGATGATTTGCATAAATTTAAAGCAGACAAGACATTGAAATAGGTAGTGACTTTCCATACTTTGGCTCAGCCATTAACCAAAATGGAGACTGTAGTCATGAAATCAGAAGAAGATTTGGACTTGGAAGGGCAGCTATGGAGGAACTAGAGAAGATCATCAAGTGTGAAGATACAGTGTCAAATACAGTCGGCCCTTCAATCCATGGACTTGGAAGTCTGCGGAGGGTCGACTGCCATTAATCCCAATGGGGCATATGCCTGTGCTGCGCACCCTGCATGCACGCACCCCATTCAAGCCTATGGGGCTTGAATATGTGCGCATTTTGGAACTCACGGGAAGATATGGAATAGATCCCCACAAGTTCCAAGGGGCAACTGTACCAACATTGGGACTTACGACAACCCTAACATGAACCTATGATCTTGGCAAGATGTCTTCAGAGGAGGTTTGCCTTCCCCTGAGGCTGAGAGCATAGGACTTGCTTATGGTCACCCAGTGAGTTTCATGGCCAAGATGGGATTTGAACCCTGGCCTTCAGAGTTGTACTCCAATACTCAAACCACTATGCTAAGCTGGCTTATAAACTGCAAGCCTGATCTTTTTTATACCAGCATCCCACCGTGACATAACAGGGAAAAAGATGCAAAAAAAAAAAAAAAAAATAGCAACTAATTGATGTGATTTCCTTGAAGCAAATCGTGAAGGAGTTGAGCAACCCTGGTTTATGTTGTCTTTTCAGCTCTTGCTGAAAACCTACCGATTCCAGCCCTGAAAGTTAAGCCTGCTGCCATGGAGCTAATTACTACCAGCGGATAATACATATTTAAAAAACATTTTTTAAGGTTAATTTTAAATGTTGGATGGCTGTTGTAAGGAATTATGCCTCGTTGCACATCCGGCTTATGATTTTTTTCCTTTCCTCCGGAATAATTACCCCTTCTATTGACAGTTTGCTGAGTATTAATGGTAATTATGTCATTTAATGAAATTACAGTTTTCTTAATGCAATTACAGTAATCTGAGGGAAATTAAAAGGATGTATTTGACTGCCTTTTTTCTCTCTCTATCAGTCCTTGGGGGATAAAAAAAACACATATGCATGCAAGGCTGAACGTTAGAGGAAAGCCCATATGAATTTGAAGCTCTTGAAGAGATGTGGCCTTCTCATAATGAAGGGTTGAGAACCTTGGGATGATCTGATGGGACACATTTTCAGATGCTGGGTAGGATTTAAGCCACCAGGATGGACCCATTTTTAATTGTGAGCTCAGGTCCAGTCTATCTGGTAGACCATATCTCCTCATATGAGCCTACCCAAGACCTTCTTTCTTGCAAGCGTGGTTGGTGGGGATGCGGAGTGATTTACTTTTAAGCCTGAATTCTAGGATCAGCTAGGCTTACAGTGTTGCTTCATTGTGTCTTCTTTCCCTATTCCCCACCATCCATCTTTCCTTCTGGGACTATTTTTGAACATATAGAGAGTGCAAAGTCAAAGGCTTTCATAGCTGGCATCCATAGTTTTGTGTTTCTCTGAAGATGCCAGCCACAGATGCTGGCGAAACGTCAGGAAGAACATTTTCTAGAACATGGCCACATAGCCCAAAAAACCCACAAAAAAACATGGATGCCGACCATGAAAGCCTTCGACTTCACAAGATAATTTTATATTGGATTTTGATATGACCCATGGATACATCTATTAACTCTCACAGCAAAGCAACACAGATCATATTTTACAATGTGGTGCTTTTTACAGAAATGCACAAAGTCACCCAGTCTAAAAAATGCACATTTGTCTTGAGAGAAACATACAAGAAAACAAACCCAGCCCCATGGTTTGTGTTAAGGAGACAATGCATCAAGTTCAGTCATTTTCCACTCAAGGACAAATCCTATTTTTACTGCTGTCTACTCTTGAGCTACACCAGGCTCAAGAATGCTAGAGAATAAATACTGTAGTATGAATATGAAATTTGCAGTTCCTCAGATTGCAATAGATAAATAATTTGGGGGTATCGACTGAAAGGGATAAGAAGAAGATTGAAGAGCAAAGGGGCGTGGGACGTTGGAGAAGAGGCACCACTTTTGACTTGCAGACTGCAGCTCTTGTCTTGGCTGAAGTAATATCCAGAGCTTATCCCTGGGAAAAGACCACTGTGCCCCTTTTTATCCGTCTGTTTTGGATGTATATACATGTGTGTACAGTGGGCTTTTGGTATCTGCTGGTGTTCGGTTTCAGGACCCCCCGCCCCACGGATAACAAAATTTGTGGATGCTCAAGTCCCATTAAATAAAATGGCATAGTAAAATGGTATCCCTTATATAAAATGGCAAAATCAATATTGGTTGATTTTGTAGTATTGGTTGGATGGTTGAATTCATGGATACAAAAATGCATGGATACAGAGGGCTGGCTGTATTAATTTTTCTCCAGCTTTCAGTATGACTTTTGGGATGCAATTTCTTCTTATAGAGGTTTTTTAGTATATACTTTCCCCTAATGTCCTTTTGATACGAGAGCTGCGTTTTCAAAATTCAGACGGAAGGAAGTGGACAAGCAAAGGAACAGATTAAAGCATTCCAGTTCGTATGTTAGCTTAAGAAGTGTGAATTAGATCTCTTCCTATTGAGATATGAGCGAATAGATTTCCCCCCAACTTCCTAATCTAGATACTCAGAAAATAGAAACATATCATTTGGTGAGTCTTAGGCCTTCCCTGCACCGTCCAAGATATCCAGAATGTAAGACAAATTGGAGCAAGATCAGAGAAGGGTGGCAAGGATGATAAGAAGTATGGAGAACAGAACCTATGAGAAAAGGTTGAAGGAGCTGGGCATGTTCAGGTTGGTGGAGAAAAGACTGAGAAGTGACATGATCATAGCATTTAAATATTTAAAGGACTGCCACAGAGAGGAGGATGTGGGTTTGTTCGCTGCTGCCCCAGAAAGTAGGACCAGGTCTAATGGTTTGAAATGGTAGGAGGACAGATTTTGATTGAACATTAGAAGTCTCTTAACAGTAAGAACACTTCGACAATGGAATCCTTGCCTAGAGATCTAAGTAGGATCTCCTTCTCTGGATGTCTTCAGAAAGAAGCTAGACAGGTATCTGCTGGGGATGTTCCAGTTGGATTGCCTTTACTGAGCCTTGTGAGGCCACTGAACTCTACAATTCTATGGGCAAGTCACATGCTTTCAAGAGAAAGTCAGTGGCAAATCTCTGAAGAAATCTTGCCAATCTTATAAATGCTAGGTTTTTGAATCCCAGGGTCAGCAATTACCTCTTGATTCTTTTGAGATCCAGTTGCAGGCTTCCCCTGGCCCCAGTGCTTTTATCACTGGAAAACCATGTGGACTAGAATTTGAGAAAGCCATGCATGCTTTCAGTATCTCCTTTGGCAATGGGCATGGGAGTATAAATGTAACTAACAAATAATCCTCCATCCTGTGTGCCATTTTGAATAGTGGTCCAAAAAGCCACCCCTTCCCCATTCATATTTGATTTGATTTGTCTTTATATACATAGCTGTAAATAAATTGTTCTTGCAACTTGGAATATCAAAAGAAAGGACTGAAAAGCCTGAGTCCAGCAGACTGCTTGCATCTTCACCACCCATAAAGAGAGCAATGCTCAGTTGTACTTGCTTTTGCAGCTAACATGCTCCTATGTGCATGTGTGTGCATGCACAGCAGAGCTTTTTCTTTCTATATTTCGGCCTCTCTCTTCCACAGACTCCTGTCGGATGATGCATCTTCTCCATTGCCGGCTACACTTGGCAAGCTCTAGGTCCTTTCCCCCCTCCTGCTACCATTTGAAGTGGTTGCGCTGGCAAAGGTAACTTGTAATTATGCCCACTGCAGGTGACAGTTACAAGACAACAGCACTAGTAATTTCAGAGACCTGATCTGATGGATTTTTGGGAGAGAAACCTCTTTTGTCTTCCAGTTAGCTGTCTCTATGGCTTGGTAGTGTGCATTAGCTCATCCTCACTTCCCGAAACTGAACATTGTTTTGACTAGTGCTTGCTGTCAACCTCAGCTTTTTAAATTCTTCATTTCCTCATTTAAAAAGTAAGTATTTAAAAAAGAGTAATATCTAAAGAACTATTGTGGGAGGGACAGTGCATTAAATTATAATGCATATGCTTTCACTCCACTGTTCATCCCTTGGATTCCCCATTCTAGCTTCTAGCAGAAAAACAACTCTGCAAGAAACGGCACAAATCATAAGGTTGTGCATGTGGCCCATTTTCCAAAAAAGTCACAGAAATGATGCAAGAGTTTCTGTGTAAGTCAGTAGTCTACATAATGTTCTGGCTTCAGGCGTTGTGGTTGCACAGAGTGTGCTACAAAGCTTGTTTCCCCACAGCTTCCATCCTTATATTTTGGGAAAGGGCATAACTCTTGATGCCCTGTTGTCACTTTTACTGGCACAAGGTACAGAAAGGACTGAACATTCTTAAAGCAGGGTGTATAAAATAACAAGCCATTGCTTGTTTATTGTATCTCAGCTCTTCCGTTCCTCCACTTTTGGGCGAGGAGTTGACAAAAACATTTCATTCCATGCTTGTTGGAATATCCCGGACCTTTCCCGCCTCTTGAGCACACGCTGAAATAACTTCTCAAAGAAGAGGGCTAAATTAAAAGCCAGTTTCAGTGCAGTTTTTAAGAGTAAAAATGGAAATTCCTGCAGATGGCGATAGGCAATCACAAATAGGGGCCAAAGTCCAGAGTTAAATACTCCCTTCCTTCCACCCTTCTTTTTTCTTTCCCCTGGGAGCATTGACCCACCATAACACATGCTCCAAGTTATTATGGATTTTTACAAGTCTCCTTTACTTCTCTGTTGCTTCGACTCCAGTCCAATGCGTATAACATCTTGAAAGGTAGATGGAGGCTCAGACTTTGGCAGTGAGGTTATTTTGTCATTGCTGTTGTTGTGTACCTTCATCTGGTGTGGTAACTCCTAGATCCACCCTCTTCTTGTGCAAGAAGTCAAGTCATGTATGACTTATAGTGACCCTAAGGCAAAACCTATCATGCAGTTTTCTTGGCCAGATTTGTTCAGAGGAGATTTGCCATTGCCTTCCTCTAAGACTGAGAGAGTGTGACTTGTCCTGGATTAGTTACCCAGTGGGTCTCCATGGTCCAGCGGGAATCAAACCCTGGTCTCCAGAGTCTCAGTCCAACATCCAAACCATTATGCCATGCTGGCGCTGTATCTTATGCATGTTAAATTGGGAGATTATCGCACAGGGGTTATTCTGTCCTTGTCCCATTCCTGTCCCATCCTTCCCATGCGATTGCGGGAAGGACTTTCAGACGACGTTGCACAGTTCCCATCATTAACCTGTCTGAAAAGCTCAATTGGCCACGATTGTGCAAAAGTCTTTCAGAAATGACTTGTTGCTTCCTCCAAGCACAAAATGCAAAATTAGCAACGATTTGCCTTGTCTGCGCAGGGCAATGTTTTCTTTGGAATGTAGATCTTTTAGTTTCACAGGCTTTCTGGAAAGGTATGGGTTGTGTTTGTTTGTTTTTAACGGTTGCCTAGCCTTTGCAATATTTGGAAGAGGACAGCCAGGAAATGAAACTTTTCAATCACTGGAATTCAGAGGGAACCCGAGGCTTAAGCTTGGAGCTTATTGTTCTGCAGCGTTTTGGCTGCAGCTTCAAAGGCAGGTTTCCCACCAAACCGGAGCAGTTGGGGCGATGCGGTGGGTCCCACGAAAAGCAGAAGAATCCTTGTTGTTTGTCCCGTGGGGTCGTTTTTCCCCCCGGCAGACGGCATTCTGTTGGGTTTTTTTTTGTTGGTCTGTTCAGCCTAAAAAGCTGTCAGTATCTCTTTCATGGAGACTTTGAACAGATGTCTAAAACAGTTGCTCAAAGGAGGGAAGGATGCAAAAATGAAAAAACCAAAACATTGCAAGAAAAGAAGAAGAGCCGTCTTGTCTCTTTAAATGGTGAAATCTAGACACATCATCATCCAAGGATGCTCTGCTCACCATCACATCGACAGCTCCCTCTTCCTCCTGTGCCGCACGGCGTCTTACCTCACATGGCTGGTTTGTCGCGCCCGGCGTTTCATCTGTATATAAAAATTAAAAATTCAAACAAAAATCTGGCCCACATGAAAAAGAGGCCCCTTTTGGGCATATGGTTCATTATGCGCATTTGTTTAATTACTAAAGCACTTGGGATGGCGAGTGCTCGCTCTTCCCTCCCTCCCCTGCCCTTGCTTTCAACTGGGAAGGCAGAATCTGTTCTCTAGCACTGAATATTTGGAATGAATATGAAAGGTTTTGGCTTCCTTTCCTTTAAAAAAATGGTAAGGGCAACATTTATTTTTGCACTTGGATAGTCAAAATAGGAGACGCATGCATTGTTCCAATAGAAATCGGAAACAAATGAGGGCATGTGATGACTTTTGGAGAGTATCTGTACAAGCATACCCTCTCGGTGGCAATATCTGTGAATGCTTACCATCTGAAGGCAAAACTGTACATTAAATATTGGGTAGAATCCTATCAGTTTCTTTTTGTTGTTATGTCCCTTCAAGTCATTTCTGACTTATGGTGACTCTAAGGCGAACCTGTCATGGGGTTTTCTTGGCAAGATTCATTCAGAGGAGGTTTGCCATTGCCTTCCTCTGAGGCTGAGAGAGTGTGATGTGCTCAAAGTCACCCAGTGGGTTTCATGCTCAAGCTGGGAATTGAACCTTGGTCTCCAGAGTCACAGTCCAGCATCCAAACCACTATGTCACATTGGTGCTGTATCTCATGCATGTTAAATTTCCCTACAGGAATTGCTTGCATTTTTTGTCAGTTGAAGTATGCACACATTGCAAAAGCAGAGTTGTGCATGGGTGTTGTTTCACATTGTGCATTGATGCTGTGAGCATTCACGCGGATGTGCATAATCCACACTGCTTAGGAATGTGAATGCCCATTCAATCTGGGAATCCTAGATCAACCAGGAAACATGAATCTGTGCAACATTGACAAAAGCTCTTGTGGCAGTTCAGAGTGTTGCAATTGGGCTTCTCAGTTTATGGAATCAGATGACTTTTCTTACATAGATTGAGATCCCCCCTTTTGACCCCATTCCTACTGCAAAGACAGTTGGGATAGCAAATGTAGGATTTAACCCATTTTATAGCCTGTAAGGACCGGTCCGAGGAACCACTAAACTTTGTGACTGATCCATTAATCTCTCTTGCCTTTTTTCTTTTTTCAATGCAAATGATCTAATAATCTCCCACAAACCCTTCTTCCTTTGCTTTGTTTCTCTTAGGTTTTTGTCATCACGGTTTGGCATTTTGAGTTGTACATGCTTCCCTTGGCTTTGTTGCTGCTCTTCGCTTACAACTTCTCCTTGATCACCCCAGAGAAAGTCACCAACGTCCAAGACACTCAGGTGAGTAACCCAACCATGAAGTTGAAGGTTTTTATGGTCAGCATCCATAGTTTGTTGTGGGTTTTTCAGGCTCTGTGGCCGTGATCTAGAAGAGTTTATTCCTGCTGTTTTGCCAGCATCTGTGGCTGGCATCTTCAGAGATGCCAGCCACAGATGCTGGCGAAACAGCAGGAATAAACCCTTTTAGAACATGGCCACAGAGCCTGAAAACTCCACAAAAAACCTAAGTAACCCAACCCTTCGTCCTTCAGGCCTGATTGTAATTTATCCTTGAGAGATGGAGGAAATGAGGGATTTCGGTGCCTTACGTTTTTATGATATCGGCTAACCCAGTTGGATTTGCAGCTGTCGGTTTGTGCTTGCCGCTTTCTCCTGCATGCGAATGGTTCTCATCATCGCTAATGATGGATCTGATGGGGAGCTCAGCACTTTCACATACATGGCTACTCATAATTCTTGCATGAAGACTTGGTGACAGTAGCAAGGAAAGTTCAAAGAGGGTAAAGCCGAAAAATAGGGTTCCCAGATTTTAGGGTCTCTTCCCTCTTCTCTGGTACTCTGGACAAGGGAGAGGAAACTCAGGGTGAGCTCACTGCCTTGAAAAGTTTCTCTGAAGAAATGCGTTCTTCATTTGTTAGACTTGCTTGTTTTATTATTTGAACAGTGGTGTCTGCAAGGAGGAAAATAAACATTTCTGCCTTGTTCCAACATTGACATATTTAGATGACACCTGGGCCCAAAATGGGCAAAACATGGGGCCAATCCATACTCCAGGGTGAATCTCTGGAGTACAAAGAGTCCCAGTTTGCTCCGACTCTACCCAGAGAAAGTGTTCCTTTTTTAGATAAGTGTTAAAGTCCAGTACTTACATTGAGCCATGGATAAGCTGGCTCAGGTTTTTTGGGTCCGTTGTTATTCAGAAGTTGTAGACTTATACATGAGTGTATACAGTAATCTTGATTGTTTGTGTTTGTTTTTTAATGTAAATGCATGCTTTTTTGTCATGTCTCCAACAGCTCCTGCATAATAGTAAAATCATCGATCTATAATTTATCTACCTACCTATCCATCTATCCTCTGGTTCCTCTTCTTGCATCTTTCCTCCTCATCCTTTCTTCCTCCGCTCTGAGTAAACAGTTTCAAATTGGGACAAAATGCATTTTCCATTAACTAAGGTTTTTTTTGGCATGCTCTGTCTCATGACAAATGGGAAGATGCCAAGTAGTTTGAGCAAAGTCCCAAATGCCAAAGATAGAGCCATGCAGACATTTGACACGTCCTTTATTATATCTGGAAAATGGGAGGTTTTGCCACTTGATGAAATTTGGGACACTTGGGGCATTAGCTACAAAAGGGGACCCCCCCCCATTTCTTTTTTAAAGAAGAAGACTATTATGAAGCTGAACAAATCTGATGAAGGATGAAAAGGCAGAATTACGAACAATCCCTCTCCATCACTTTCTCTCAGGTGACACATCAGTGTCCTGCTAAAATCTAAACCATTTTCGCTGCTACTGCTAACCAGGTGATGGATGCTTTGATTTTGCCATACATGTCGCTGAGAACATTTTTTCCCCATCGCTATTAAATTCTCTCCTTATTACATTGACGATCCCAAGATGTGGTGATGACCAGAGATGGTGGTATATTTGAAAAGGAGATTAGACAAAATGTATGCCGGAAGGAAAGACTGCCAATGACTAGTAGTCATTATGGCTATTTACATCTTGTTAGACATAACATGGCTCCATTGACTGGTTTTTAGGAAACATAGATGGGGTTGGTGCATCTTTATATTCATGTTCTACTTCTGTTCATGTTGTATGCCTTCAAGTAATTTCCAACCTCAAGTCAAACCTATTGCAGAGTTCTCTAGGGCTGAGAGTGTGTGACTTATCCAAGGGTTTCCATGGCTCAGCGAATCAAACCCTGGTCTCCAGAGCCATAGCTCAATGTTCAAACCACTACCCCATATTGACTCCACTTGTGGGCTTCCCATGATCAATGGGAAGAGATGTCTGAACAACTAGATTTTATTCCAAGATTAAACGCCAGACTTGTCTTGCAGTCCTTACGCTCTATGCAATTATAGCAGTACAATTCCACGTTAACTTCAACATGACCATCCTATCAAATGCTGGGATTTGCTGCTTGGAGCATTGGGCTGAGAATTATAAATGTTCCTCCAGTTCCAGGATTCAATAGGATGGAGAATGATAGATAAAGTGGAATCATAGCACTATAATTCCGTAGTGTGAATGAGCCCCTGATCTGCAGGATGGATGCAGTCTTTGTGTTGACGAATGGCTGTAGATGTATACAGAAATAATAATAATAATAATA